>NW_005187596.1:153108-180652 GCF_000239375.1 Pundamilia nyererei
CTTAGAACTGAAGAAGCTTCTCGGATGAGAGGTGAAACGTCTTCAAGCAACTTAAAGAAGTCCAGACGCTTTTCTTTGCAAGCTCCTTTGACTACGATGTGAAATGTGCTTTATATGTAGGAAAACTGTAGGCTAGATAATTGAGTCACAGAAAAATCTAACTATAATTAAAATTGTGCATTCCATTTAATTAATATTTTGCTTAAATGAATGCAGTATAGTTTTAGCTAGCTGTAGCCACAGGCGAAACACTATAAGCACAGGAAAGACAGACAGCACAAAAACTATTTTTATAGTTTTATTTTTATATCCCTAAGTTTTTCTCAGGTGATTATTTAAAAGCCTAGCTAACTTGTGTTTACAAAGCAAAAGCATTACTTGTTACAATGAAAATTGTATTTAATCATGTTAAATTTCAAAGTTTCAAAAAGCTATATACAATGTCAGTCCTACAAGCTACTTTAAGGTGATGTTGAAGCTTGTACTGAAGGATGATGCTGCTCTGGGAGTTACTGTAAGTATCCAAAATGTGCTCACCAGCATCAGTGATGATCCATGCAGTACTAACAACATGATGATTCAAAGCTGGAATATGGTACTCTATCACTCATGTTGAAAACTACACATAACATCACTGTTTATATAAGTATAATAATCTTTTTTTCTATTTTTCTTAAAATGGCTTCAAACTAAAAATCTGACATACTATAGCCGCTGATGCACTGTTTTCCAATTTTGCATATTGTAATTTGAGTCTGCTTGTCTTTATCTATATTTAGTATGACTCATCTGTATGAATTTAGCTCATACGATTGTAAAGCAATGATGCATGCATTCCTTTATATTTTCTTCTGTGTATGAATAATTGATCTAATGTTTTTTAGAGACACTATCTGTCACATCTGCCCTGGTTTGCTGAAGTCTCCCCACAGCTAACACTGGCATTTTATCTTCTGACCTTTGATGGTGTTTTTTTTTTTATTTTCATTCTCTTCAAACTTAAAAAGAAAACTGCCCCAAGACTCTGTTACTGTCACCTAAATGCAAACTGTGTTATCATGTTGGTTGTGTTGTCACTCCTTATCTGCTTTTTCACTGCTGGTGATCAACAGAGTTGGGTTGAGCAAGTCTCTGCCAGGTCATATTGCCTGTATAGCTCAAATGGACTATTTGCAGAGTCACGAAAGACCTTGTCATGAGAGCATGCATCAACAGCTGCTTTAACTATATCAAGTAATTTAAAAAGCAAATTCATATGGGAAGGTGATTAACCAGTTTTTTATTTTAACAGTTTAAAAAAAATCTAATTTAAATATCATATAAAATGTCAGACATTTGAGTTCATACAGTACTGATTATTATAATACAGAAAGCTTTACTGGATACTAATATTGGGCATACCAGAGCAATACATTGGGGCTTCAGCAATAAAGCTGGCTTTAAAAATCTATATTTGTGTGTGTTAAAAATGACAACTGCACAGAGATTTGGCTGCATTTAAAAGTAAAATGATCAGTGAAATATTTAGTTGTCTGTAAACACAGTGAAGGCAGCATTTAGCACAAAACACCACTGTACTTAATGCACTTTCAGAACACCGGTGTCATGTTTGATGACTCTGAGACTCTGTTAACAACATTTAGTATTCAGAGTATTCACAGTTTTGCAAGACTTTAGTTTGTGTCCAACATGGCTTAACAAAACTATGAGAATTAATACAAAACACAAAATGTCAGCAAAAAAAGATGATAAGAAGAAAAGACTCCCCTTGTTGGATTTAGACTGTATAATTTAAAAAAGCTTGTTTCTTATGGTGAGATCTTGTCAGGTGACACACCTCTAAAAAATGGAAATTATAGTCTGCCAGTGGGAGTAGAAATTATCTCTTCTGAATCCAGATTTCCCTTTGTCACGCTTCAGGAAAGATGAATGGCCAGATATCACATGAAGCTGCCTTTTGTAATTTTCCCTCTCTCCTTTTTAAAAAAAAATAAATAAATAACCGAACATGTCACCTGCTGCAAGAGTAAATTAATTGGTTTTGAGTTTGAAACACAAGTAGTAATAGAATTCTGCCTTAAGCCTTTTGAAACAGTTCTTTTGTTTTTATTCAAGGTTGTACTTTATATTAAAGTCTAATGTAAAGAACCTGGAAAACCAGCCTATGTAGGTAACAACAAAGTTACCCACCTAGTTAGAAAATAGTTACAGATAGCTAAACTAAATATAATTAAATTAGTTCAACACTAATCTCCAAGAGCCCTTTTGGACTTTTAGCAGAAACACCTGTTTTTGTAAATTGGAGTTACACAGTAGAAATAAAACTTAAATGAAGTACTGGCCCACCTACACATTACACCTGTAGGAGCCACGACACCATAGAGCTCCCTGAATACATCTTTTGTGGTGATGTTAACGCCAGAGGAGGTTGGGAACTTGGCATCTATGGAGTTTTTGGTGTTGGTGTTGGTGACTTACACACTATACCTGCTCTGTAACTTTGTGTGGTCTGTCACTTCATTGCTGAGTTTCTGTGGTTTCATTTCCACTTTCCAGTTACACCACTTAGTTCTACTTATTGTAGAATATTCAGGAGGGAAGACACTTAACCAATTGTTGCAACAATGGCACCTTTTACTCTTAAATTCACTGAGCGCTTTAACATGACCCATTCATTTACAAATGTTTGTAAAAGCAGACTGATTTTATACATCTCTGGCAAAGGGACTCAGAACACCTGAATTCAAAGATTAAGAGGTGTGTCTCGTTATTTTTTGCCCTTATAGCATAGTTCCTGTAATTCTTGAAGGAATTTCCCTTTAAGACCTACCATAGAACCCAAGTCCGCCATGCTGTAGTGCCATTTTTGGGAGCATTTCAAGCTGATATACATCAATACAACCATTATAGCCCAAATTTTAATAATATATCTGCATTAAGTGCATAGTAATTACATAAATTGCAAAAAAGTGCAATAAACTACCAAAAAATTGAAAATCGTTTTTGTTTTTTTAACATATATTTGTAGTTAGAGAAATTTAAGAGGCTTATCCCTCAAAACTGTAAATACAAAAAAGTTGCACAAACTAGTTTCCCACCAAAGGAAATTTATTTTGAGTGTCTTCATAGTTTTGTTTTTGAAATACACAAATTTTTATATACTGCAGGAAAAACGAAAATAAATATTATAGTGCAAATTTGCAAAAGAACAGCATATGCATCAAAATAAACAATTTCCAGCAGTGCAATTTGAGTCCTAAGCATCCCAGAAACGACACAGAAAGTCATAAAGTCAAACATAACTTTTAAGAACACAAGTATAGGCTCATAAGGCCCTGAAGGTAAAAACTACATTTCCGCAAAATGATGTCACTTCCGGTTTCAGGCAAGTCATGGCGGGCATGCGATAGTTCGCGCTGATGGACGTAGGAAGTGTTACAAACAGCTGATCGGATCGGCAAAGCGTGTTTCTGGAATATTATGTTTTTGTTGCTGCAAGTGCTTTTATGCAACATTTGCAAAGCTATATGTGGAAGGAAACTGTGACCTAGGACAAGCTGATGGCATAAGATGTAAGTACAACTCCTCCGGTTTCATATGCAAAAAAATTATTGTGCTAGCACTGTGGTTGCAGTGCTACCGGGATTTAAAAATAGTTACGCAAAACAGAGCGTGCCCGCTCCGACCGGCTTTAAAGGATTAAAAAATAAAATCATAAATAAAAAGACCACATCCACTGTCTGTGAGAAGAGCTGTAGTGACACAACTTTGCTGCTCTGTCTGTGTCACACAAAAGACAATAATGGTAGCATGTGGATCAGGGCTGGACTGGGACAAAAAATTGGCCCGGGCATTTTGACTAGAGACTGGCCCACCAAAAATGTGACGTCATTCAGGGGTAAGACCGCAAAGGATTCTGGGAACTTGTGGCAAGAGGTACTAGCACATGCAGGCTTTCAATTGAACTCAGTTACACAGCGATAAAAAGAAACACAAAAAATGGCAAGAAGCTGTTGTATTATTAACTGCAATAGCCGGTGTTGTGCCAAAAAGTGATTGTCTGCCAAAAAGTGATTTCCGGTATTTGCCAAAAACTGATTGCTTGTATTTAAATTGCTATAAGTAACTTGTTGGGCTATAATATGTGAAACATATGTCAAATGCATCCCTCATGGATGACATAAAGTCATCTCTCCATCTCTCTCTCCTGCTCTTTTATTTCTCTCTCTTGCTCCATCTCTCTCTGCTGCTCTTCTGTCTCCTCTGTCACAGACTTCTCCACTTTTGATGATAAATCAGCCTGGTGCAACATGTAAGGATTGACAAAATTTGTTAAGATTTTGAGGAGTTTGAGAAACTAACCTGAAGCATAAAATAAAATTTACTATCAGTAACTTCATAGCACCCGCCCAGCAGTATATAAACTCCGTCATGCTAGCTAGTACGCAGTACCAGTTATTCTAAGCGACTGTAAAAAGTCAGCACAACGAAAATAAACTACAACTAAACTTGATTTATATCTGACACAGATAGAAAGCAGGTCATAACTTCTTACCTGAAGTTCAGTTCCTCTGCCACTATGACCGGCGGCCGCCTCGGGTCTCTACTCCTCTTGCCTCCCCTTTCCCTTATCCACCTGCTGGCCTCCACCACTTGCTGATGTTGCTAAATCTGTGGAAGCTATGCCATAGCTACCGCCAAACAATTCAGTTATTTTTACACATTTGGCAGTGTCTGCCTGAAGGGCTTGTTTCTTTTTGGCCCTAATTTTTTCTGCACCTCCTTTCCTTTTTTTGTTCTCCATTTTTTTTTAGTTCGTCTATAAGATTGCTAAATGTTACAGGAAAAATGATTCTATGTTTCTTTACCTTCTTTTAAATGTACAAAGATGCCCTTTGTCTATGGTTAGATTAGTTTAGAATTATCCTTTTAGACTTTCCCAGCGAAGACATATTGTTTTGGGACATATTGTTTTAGATTGTTTTATCTCTCACAGCTTTCTCCCAGCTCTCTGCTGACGAGACTAGCGCCACATATGGAGTTGTTTATTTTATCTGTTTATTATTTTCTTATCCTGTTCTCACTGTCTTTCCTATAAAAAGTGCCAAGCCTCTGTTCACGACGTGAGTTGTTCTCAACAGCTCACCCGTGTACACGTTTAGCAAAGAAAGTAACTTTGTCTCATTGTGTCTTTATTTCTCCTGGGTTTTTTACAGAGTTTTCCCCCAACACTAAACAAGGGGGAGGTTGCATCCAACCTCCTCGGCTGTAATTGGTCCAGCCTAGAGTCGATCATGACCAATTGGCCAATCCAACACCTTTCATTATTTATACCCTTCCAAAAAAAAAAAAAAATGCCCGATGGCCAGTCCAGCTATGATGTGGATAGAGCTACATATTAAACACCAACTCCCCTCCTCCTTGTGGGTCCACTTACGCACTCACACTCTGTTGTCATAATGAAAACCAAGCACCACGACAAAGATATGATACGCATCCTCAATACTGTTTCCTTTGTACTGTAATTCTAATTGTGCAAATACAAAGAGAAAGCACTGTATCTCATGGGAAGCCTGACAGCAGGCATTCACTCTCAGTGAGTACCAAAACTCCCTAAAACAACACGTTTTTTTACAAAGCCCAAACTATCTAAATGGTTTGACTGAACACCTTGTAACTGCAAATAAGTCTTCATAATTTTGATGAATCTACTATAACAATAAAGAAATACTGCTATGCTGCCTTTGTCACATTGGTGTAATTCTTCTTGCAGCAGCCCCTGCTGTGGGATCCAACGGATGTCTACAATACTATGTGATTAGCTTTGCTGCCTTCTGGGAAAACATGTCGACCCTTCTTTCTGGTTCAGTGCCTTTGTTTACATCTACCCACTAACATCTTGTAGCCAGCCCATCACACCTCTGCCAGGAAAAGTCAACAAAGGGAAAAACGCAAAGTCGCAGAGCGCTTCAGCACATTTGTATGCAGTGGCACATCCTGCTGCACATGCATACAGTGAGACTCACTATAAGTGGAGAGAGTGAGAAGCAGTGAAAGAAAAAAAAAACATACATGAAAAGCTGGTCTCCTTCCTCCTCTCCAGTCTGAGCATGTACAGAGATTTCTATTCCCTAAGCTCAATGCCTCCACTTTTGATCCTGTCAGCTCTGAGCGGCTCTCTTGGACGGGTCACAGGATGAGAGCTTTGGGCCTGCCTCCTCCACAGGGAAGAAACCTGGACCTCAAAGAGAGGTCAGAAAGAAAAGCTCAGACTCTAGGTCCTTGGGGAAAAGAGACAGACTGCTTATCGAGGGCTTATCAAGCCATGGAGAGCTATATGCACAGTCAGGCCTCCGAGATTTGGTATTAAAACTGAAGTACTATGACGGCGAGTGAAATGGATGGGAGGGTGAAGAATGGGAGGAAGAGGGAGTAATGGGTCAGTAAGGGAGGGTTAGGTCTCGGAGGGAGAGAATAAAAGGGATTAGTTTTAGATTAGATGAGCTTCATTGTCATCAAGGCAGAAACTTCTTTGTCTCTTTAATCAGCTTCTCCCCCTCTTTCTCAAAACAGAGAGGAAGAACAAGTGAGAATTGTTGGGATAAGATTTAATTCCATTCCAAGGCTATAAACACTTGAGGGGCAATTTAATTTTCATTAGGGGCCCTGATGCTCATCAACAAATCCAATATGTTTGTAGAGCTTCACGGGGACGCACTGGCTCACACTGGTACCTCAAAAAGCAGGAGGCTGAGGTTGAGTATACATATACCTACTATGTTCTACTATGTTTTATAAAACAAGCAACTATAGAAGTAGAAAAAAATGTGTTTAAAATAGATATGTTGATTTGGAAGAATTTTCAGTAAAATAATGCATCTTTTTAAATTCCAGCTGTTGATACCACAAAATGTATTTGTGTCCATGCTATAAATTGAAGAGAATAAACCATCATAAAGCAAAGCAGACTAACAACAGCTGTTTTCTCTATCCGCCCATCCATTTTCTTCTACTTATCCTGGGCCAGGTCGCAGGAGCAGTAGCCCGGCCACCTCCTCCAGCTTTTCCAGGGGTACACCAAGGCATACCCAGGCCAGCCAAAAGATATAATCTCTCCAGCGTGTCCTGGGCCTGCGCCAGGGCCTCCTTCCGGTGGGACATGCCCAGAACAACTCACTCAGGAGAAGCCCAGGAACCACCTCAACTGGGTCCTTTCAATGTGGAGGAGCAGCAGTTCTAATCAGAGCACCTCTTGGATGGCCAAACTTCTCACGCTAACGCTAAGGAAGAGGCCAGCCACCCTTTGGAGGAAGCCCATTTCCACCGCTTGTATCTGCGATCTTGTTCTTTCAGCCACTACCCACAGCTTGTGACTATAGGGTGAGGGTGGGGACATAGACCGACCGGTAAATTGAGAGCTTCTCTTCACCACAACAGACTGGTATAGCATCTGCATCACTGCAAGCGCATCCCCAATCTGTCTGTCTATCTCCTTCTCCCCTCTCCCCTCACTTGCAGGAGCAAGACATGAGATACTTAAACTCCTCCAGTTGGAGCAGGAATTTCATCCCTTACCTGGAGTGGGCATTCCACTCCTTTCCAGCTGGCCTCAGATTTGAGGTGCTGCTTCTCATTCCCACCGCTTCACACTCAGCTGCGAAACGTTCCAGTGCAAACTAGAAGACATCACCCAATGAAGCCAACAGAACCACATCTTCTGCAAAAAGCAGAGTTGACATTCTGAGACCACCTAATTGCAAGCCTTCTGCCACTTGGCTATGGCTAGAAATTCTGTCTATAAAAATTGTGAACAGAATTGGTTACAAAGGGAAGTGCCGATGGAATTTAACACCCAGCGGAAACAAGTCTGACTTACTGCTGGCTATGCCGGCCAATCTCCTCCACCTGTTGTATTAGGCTGATATGGTCTGTAACAATGGGCTATGCACCCATACTCCTGAAGAACCTCCCATTGGACCTCCCAAGAACCTCCCTGAGGGACATGGTCGAATGCCTTTACAAAACACATGTAGACTGGTTGGGCAAACTCCCATGCCCCCTCAAGTATCCACAAAAGGGTAAAAAGCTGAGTAAACCACATTGTTCTGACTAACCGACGGGCTCTTTTTTCCAGCACCCTGGCATAGACTTCCCAGGAAGGCTGAGGAGTGTGATCCCCCTATAGTTGAAGCACACCCAGTGGGGGAACCACAACAAAAGGTGTTTTTTTAACATCATATTGTCTCATTGTTGCATGTTTTACAGTTTATGCCTATTATGCTTCAAAATTACTTGTTTTTTTCTCTCTGACTAACATGACCCTGATGAAGGCAACAAGTCGAAACGTGTTGGTCAATTAATAAAGTTGTTCCTCTTTACCTTTAAGTGTTGCTGGAGTTCCTGCGTTGTTAGTTTCTCATCCTCTCCATGCACCTTGGAAGCAGGTGAAGTTGTGCCATAAATTTTTGTTATTATCTGACTAACATAGCCATGATAAGCTAGCTCTAGTTCTCAAAGCCTTGAATAAAAAGGGGGTAAAAAATATATATATAAAGATGGAGCAGGGTGTCAGAACCACAATTTTCGATGAATGGCACAGATTTTAACTAATGACCAATTTAAAAGATTGATGTTTTGTTAGTTTAAATGTAAAGATTCAGACCCTACACTGGTGCAGTGGGTTCTGGGTTTCTCCAGGCATATGGCAATGCCCAGCCCAATGCGGTGAGAGTATGCAGACAGTTCCTCCAGAATGAAGGAATTGATACCACTAACTGGCCCCCACATTCACCTGACCTGAATCCAGCAGAGCACCTCTGGGACATTATGTTTTGGTATATTCAACACCAGCAGGTTGGAACTCAGACTGTCCAGGAGCTCAGTGCTGCCCTGCTGCAGATCTGGGATCGTCAAATCGTCCGTTCAACAAGCAAAAACATGAAGAAAATCAAGCTTTGTAGCTGCTCCCATCCACTGGCATCTGTCTACACAGCTATGTCATTATTTTTGTGCCTCTATTCTGAGCGCACATGAAAAAGTTTTTGCAAGTGCAAATACTGAGGAGTAGCTTATTTTGAGCGAACAAAATTCAGTGCTGCGTGCAAGAAATATATTTCAGTGTTTGCTATTATTATTGCCATTTTCTGTTAGTATGATTAATTATTTTATTTTAAAATATATAATTTTTTAAGATCGTTGTTGGTTTTAATCTAGTTTAAACCAAACCACTCGACTGGATTTAGCTAGCGAGCTGATTGGTACGGTGGCCCTGAGAGGCCAAACGGACTGCAACTTCAGAAAACACATGCAAAAAAATAATGCTGCAAAAAGAAAAATGCTGCAAAAAGAAAAACACTTGCAAAAAGAAAAATGCTGCAAAAAGAAAAACGCCTGCAAAAAGAAAAACACCTGCAAAAAGAAAAACTCTGCAAAAAGAAAAACACCTGGAAAAAGAAAAACACTTGCAAAAAGAAAAATGCTGCAAAAAGAAAAACGCTGCAAAAGCACACAAGACACAACAGAAATGTTTCTGGGTAGACAATAACCTGGACCAGTTGCACGAACCAAAACATGTATGTATGGCTGTATCCCAATTCAGGGTTTGCAGCCTTAAAGTACGCAGTCTTAACGGTCCTCAAGGGCCGCATACTCAAAGACTGCTGAGGCCGGAAGTGCGAGGCTTGTAGGCTTGTGAAATGGGACGGTCCAGCCTCCGTCGCACTGCCCAGGTTGCCTAGCAACCATGATACTAACAGCTGGAAACGTTTCATACAGCTTTGTTTGACAGAAATGAAGGAGAACATATTTTGTACATTTGTTTCTACATGAGCTTTGTGTGATTTGATAAGTATGTGAGGCTGAGACCACAGGACTGTAAAACATGATTGTTGGGCTTCATTTCTGTACTGAACAGTCATTTTAAGATTTAAAATGACTGTTCACATATTCACACACCAGTGTGTGAATGTGTGTGTGAATGGGTGGATGACTGGATATGTAAAGTGCTTTGGGGTCCTTAGGGACTAGTAAAGCGCTATATAAATACAGGCCATTTACCATTTACCATTTAAGATTAGCTAGTTAGCTAATGTTGTTCATGAGACTAAAGTCATCTCACTTTGGTAATGTAAATATAATATGGCCAATATTATAGTTATTATATTAATCATTATTAGTTATTACAGCAGTGAGTTTGAACTCTGTGTCGAATACTGAGCTTCAGTAAGGATTCAAGTTGCATTTATTTATATTTCCTATCACCTTAAATCTTCACTCAAAGACAAGTATCTTTGACAGTGTATATATAGACGTATTATATATAAGAGACAAATATTGTTCTTTTAATATGTTGGCATTACTAAATTTGGCTCAATGCTTACATATATGTGTAAAAACAAAATGTACGAGCTGTGATAACCGTTTCTGATAGAATGAAGAGTAGACTGATATATTAAATATTCCTTTATTGGGCGAGAAAGTCCTACAATGTCATAAGTGCTTTAAGTCATACGGAATAGATATCAGAGCCTAAAACAGGCTGACTTCTGCTAAATGGGTCAAACTGGGCAGGAAGTATACAAACACATAACATCCTTATAGAATATGATGTAACACTATAGATCAACTTACCTCAGAATATATAAAGCATATAAACAATTACAGCAATATGATGCAACAAACACAGCAGTACTACTAATCTAAAATACTCAAAGCTTCATAGAACTGAAACAAACATTTATTTTTAGGTCCATTCTGCTGCTGATACATACTTTAGGTTTCTGGACATTAAACTTGCTTCTGCCTTTCATAGTGTGTAACTTGAAGGCCCTGAGTACTTTCTCCCACACTGAAAACACTGGAATGATAAAATTATTTGAACATTACCTAATAAGACTGATTCAGGACAGACAATTAGTTCCTTCACAAACAAGGAACAGACTGTCTATTCTCTCCATCTGTCAGCTGGTGCTGGATCTTCCTCCTCCTGTTCCTCACACACTGCTGAGTTTGTCCTGGTGGATCATCAGGGGTGCAAAGCCTCACATATGATGTGTAGCAGTGGGTCCTTCAGTCTGTCCTCACTCTGGACACTTGCAGTTGTCACACATGGAAATCAAATGTGTGATGAGCTGCAGGATTCAAACACATGCGTAACTTATAAACACATGTTCATACTTTTGTTACACAATCAGAGAGAAAGAAAGAGAGAGAGAGTACAGGACAGACAGACAGGTGACAGTCTCAGGTGTGTACACTGCTACAAAACAGCACAAGAGAAGGAGGATTTAGTGTTTGTCTTATTACGAGTGCTAAACAAGAAGAGTTCCCAGATGGTACAGTGGACACATGTGTGACTCCTGTGATTATAGCATCTTCCTTCCAGCTTAATAAGTGAACCGTCAGCTCGTTCAAACACACGTTAAAGTCTGTTTGGCTCGACACCACCGAACAGAGGCAGCAATATAACATAGCTAACATTAACAGTGCAGTGAATTCTGCTTGTGCCGTGATAGCACAAACTGAGCAGCATTCACTGACTTTCAGCTTGTTGTGTTTGTGGATATATGACTGACTTTAACCCTTTAAGACCTACCATAGAACCAAGTCCGCCAGAGCTTATATTATACTTTTACATGCTGTAGTGCCGTTTCTGGGAGCATTTCAAGTTGATATACATCAATACAACCATTATAGCCCAAATTTTAATAATATGTATGCATTAAGTGCATAGTAATTACATAAATTGCAAAAAAGTGCAATAAACTACAAAAAATAATTTTTGTTTTTGTAACACAGGCTTATCTACTATTTTGTGCAACTTTTTTGGATTTACAGGGGGGTAAATCCAAAAAAGTTGCACAAAATAGTTTCCCACCACAGGAAATTTATTTTACGTTTCTTCATAGTTTTGTTTGTGAAATACACAAATTTTTATATACTGCAGGAAAAACGAAAATAAATATTATAATGCAAATTTGCAAAAAAAGCAGCATATGCATCAAATAAACAATTTCCAGCAATGCAATATGAGTCCTAAGCATCCCAGAAACGACACAGAAAGTCATAAAGTCCAACATAACTTTTAAAAACAGAAGTATAGGCTCATAAGGCCCTAATGGTAAAAAATGACATTTCCGCAAAATTACGTCACTTCCGGTTTCGGGCAGGTCATGGCGGACATGCGATAGTTCGCGCTGATGGACGTAGGAAGTGTTACAAACAGCTGATCAGATTGGCAAAGCGTGTTTCTGGAATATTATGTTTTTGTTGCTGCAAGCGCTTTTTATGCAGTTTTTGCAAAGCTATATGTGGAAGGAAACTGTGACCTAGGACAAGCTGATGGCATAAGATATAAGTACAACTCCTCCGGTTTCATATGCAAAAAAACATATTGTGCTAGCACTGTGGTTGCAGTGCTACCGGGATTTAAAAATAGTTACGCAAAACAGAGCGTGCCCGCTCCGACCGGCTTTAAAGGATTAAAAAATAAAATCATAAATAAAAAGACCACATCCACGGTCTGTGAGAAGAGCTGTAGTGACACAACTCATCCACAAAATCATCAGATTCTCTGTGAGATTAAGGTTGACTATCGAACGGCGTAAAGGCTTAAGTAAAGGCGTTAAAACAAAGTAAACGCTGAAAGTACAAACATCGCTAATGTCACATAACTTTGCCAGCATGTGGCCAACAGTAATGTTTTAATGTTCTTCATTATTAAACATTTGCACATAAATAAGTGACATAATATTCAGTACATACTTTTGTAAGTTTACTCTTTGGCTGCCCCGTTTCCACTTCTTTGAAGTGTCTCCCAGACCCAGTGCACTTGTTAGCATGTTTTGGGTCGTGTCCAAATTCATGGGCTGCATCCTCCTGAGGCCGCATTTGTAGACCGATTACGTCACAGCGACGCGCCGAAGGCTGTCCAAATTCGTAGACTCCTCCGCATGCAGCCGACAAATGCGTCCTCCTTTTCCCCGAATTTGAAGGATGGGTTGGGTGTGTCCTTCGTGGCCTACCATATCCCAGAATTCATAGCGCGGCCCAGCCAAACTCCAGTTTCCAACAATGATGTCCGCTACTAAGTTTTAAAATTACTCATACTAATCTTTCTGGGTCGCAAAATAAACTTTTAACATATTTTCAGGTGAGAAAGTAGTTGTGTAAACATCAAATATCTGCTCGGTTTATCAAGATACCACATATTTGCAAAAATGCTTCGACGTTTTCGGAGACGTCTGCTACCCACCAGCTCGATAGCTAGCTGGGAGCTCGAGGGTTACTGATGCGGCCGAGAACGGCACAACTCCCGGCACATCATTTTCAGATCACCGCGGACTTTCGCTGCTAGGGTTAAACGTAATATATAAGTCACTTAGACAACCTAAAAATGTTATCGTTGGGCTTTTTTCAGTGTTTTGTTTGTTCGTGAGTAAATCGGTTTGGCTGAGATTAAAGTTATTAGATTAGATTAGATAAAATAAAATAAAACTTTATTAATCCCCCGGGTGGGTTCCTCCGTGGTTTTTACACAGCTGACTAAACGTCAAACAGAAAACTGATTAAACAGAAGTCTGAGACAGTCGAGAATTTACGCTAGTGTCCTGTTATATTTTAGATAGCAAGGAGCAGACGGCTGAGTTTATTAAACTCCACCGAGACAGCGGTGACTCTAATCTGAAGGCTAGACCGTCCAATTTCACGGCCGTTTACTTCCGGCCTACCCGACCTTCTGAGGACCCGGCCCACGTAGATCGCGAAGGCCGGGTCCTCAGGAGGATGCAGCCCATGAATTTGGACACGACATTGGTTTGTGCAACTGGTCCATCGGGCTATTGTCTCCCCAGAAACATTTCCGTTGTGTCTTGTGTGCTTTTGCAGTGTTTTTCTTTTTGCGGGTGATTTTCTTTTTGCAGCATTTTTCTTTTTGCAAGTGTTTTCTGAAGTTGCAGTCCGTTTGGCCTCTCAGGGCCACCGTAGGATTGGAGACCGTAATAGCCAATCAAATGTTGAGAGCGAGAGTGACACTGAGAGCAGGTCCACCAATGTCTGTCAGCACACAGAGCAGAGATCTGAGGAAGAGCAAATGCCAACAACTGAGTGAGAGGGGCTGTTATTGTGTGTTTGTGTATCTAGATAATAGCAAACACTGAAATACATTCCTTGCATGCAGAGATGAATTTTGTTCGCTCAAATTAAACTTTTGTTTACTCAATAATTTTCTCCTCAACATTTGCACTTGCAAATTTTTTTTATGTGCGCTCAGAATAGAGGCAAAAAATAACATCATACACAGCCACAAACCTTCATTAAAGCTCCCTGCAGACGATTAATATAAAAGCATATGTATGAAGATGACCCTTTAAATTAGTCTGACAGCTTAAATTAGGCAGCTTACTGAAGGCTGTTGACAGCTGTTCTACTTTCTATCACAGTGATACCTATAGTAAGTAGAGAGGTGGTCTTTTTTGCATCCTACTAATTAAGAAAATTTCATTTCAAGAAGACAAAGTAAAAGCGGTTTTGTTGTATGCCTTAGTAATGTTTTTATTTGACATTACTGCACTAGTGATTATTTATTTCGTCTTTTGAATTTCATCAAATGTTAGTTTATCATGCCATGCAAATACAATGAAATATTAAAAACATTGCAAATGAGAAGACCTGTATTTTTCTGTTTTGAGTTTTTATTATTGTGCATTAATAAGACAAAGGTAGTTTTTACGTGACTAATTAATGGAATATTTAATAGAGTCCTTGGTTACTAAAATAATATATAAAAACCTAATATAAATAATATACTAAAAATAAATGGTGTCATGCAGGCTGGTAGTATATAAAGTAGCCTGTTTGTCGCCAACAACCATGCCACACATTTACCACGCATATAAATCACCTTTGTTCCTCACTCTGATGTTTGGTTTGAACTTCAGCAGGTTGTCTTGATCATGTCTACCTGCCTTAATGTATTGACTTCCTTTCATGTGATTGGCTGATATGATATTGTGTTAATGAGCAGTGGAACAGATGCACCCAACAGTGGCCAGTGAGTGCAGAAGCAGTCTACACTGAGATCATGGAAGTGACATTTTTCCAAATATTTTATAAATCAGGTACCACCGCTATTTCTTGTCCTTCCCCCTATAGCAATAGATGTTAACTATATTTAAGTTTTCTTCACATAGTTACAATTACAGGTAAAGGTCTATGAATATTTTTTTCCGTCCATTTTAGCACAAATGGCAGTAAAAATCTTATCATAGTTACAAATATGTATATTACAGTCTTGGAGACACAAATATACATTTTTTATTGCACACTAAATCAACACAGACAGACATTGGATTCTTCATTTTGTTGACTGGTTCAATCTGCAAACTCCTCCTCCCAGCTCTCAGTGATCACTTGGCTAACAGGGTAATAACATGGACTAAATGGCCCACGACTCTATGTTGCACTTCATGATGAGACAGAGACTTACTCCTCTGTATAAGCACAGAAGGAAAGACAAAAAGTGCAGCTCGTTCTAAGAAGCGCACATGCACAGAAATCTCTCTGGTAGCCAGGACTAATGATGCCTGATTGGTTATAACAAAAAGAAGCAACCAGAGCTGGATTTAGGCCAATTATATCATCTTTCCAGCAGGAAAAACTGAAGTAGATATTGTGCTTGAAGAAACCAGCCAGAGAAAAAAATGCCTGAGAGATACACAGATGTGAACATCAAATTGCATCAATATCAAGGCTGGGAGAGTAGAGGTCTCAGAGTCCTGGGGGGATTCAAAGAGACTGTTTTAGTAGCAAAGGGAAAACAAACATTCTCCTTTGCGAAGAAGGCAGCGCACCAAAAGCTCAAAATAGGGACATCATTCCATACCCCCCTCCCCCTCCCCCCCAATTTGCACAAAAAATGAGAAAGAAATGGAGCTACAGCTCTCAGTGTTTCTCCAAACTGATTAAAGCTTAAATGTTTTGATGAGGAAGGAATTCAAAGTGGACCAAAGAATGTGAAAGCTGTCGCTCTCAGTTCCAGCATCTCATCCCAGTGTGTCTGTAACTGCAGGGTTTGTGGTTTCACAAAGCTTACTGTGCTTAATCCAACATGCTAACTGAGGCAGTCACACCAGAAAATCCTGTAACTACAAAACGCCTACGCTGCAGTCTTATTTCAGTCAAATCCTTTCTGTTTTCCACATGACAACTCTGTTTTGTGCATTTGTGTCTCCTTCATCCTTCAGGACATGTTTATTGTTTGTGTTTTATGCAGTTTGTGCAAAGCTTTTTGGCTCTTTAACAAACTCATCAAAGTGTCAAAGGCAACTGGACTGGGTCTTAATGGACTGTAACGGATTATAAGATCCAATAAAAAATATTTAACACATACTGAGTAACTTTATTTATGATACATTTTTGCACATCATGTGCAAAAAGAAGTGTGTTTGCTTGTGTAAATGTTCATATCAGAATATGCCTTTGGTATTAGAAGGTGAAGCTTCCTCAGGTAGCCTTAGAGGCTAATCATATTCAACATGCACTTATTCTTTATCAAGATGAGCCAAGTCAGAACTTATGCACAGCAAATGCTACTGATAGTCATTAAAGTTTGCTGCCTTCAGTGCTAATTATGACAAAAAAATAGATTAAGTATTAAGTATACACAGACACACACACACACACATAATGAAAAACAGTTAAAATGACTACATCCAAAATAAAATAACTGCTGTTTTATGCAAGTCTTAGTCCACAAAAATTTGAAATTGGCGTGTATAAAAACCAAAAAATAAAGTTCTGTGTACAAGCCTGAGGTAACAATTAGCACAATTAAAATGCACAGATAATAGCACACTGGAGGTCCTCATGAGTCCACTCTGTTCTGAGGAACCAACAGAAGACCATCCAAACTGTAATCAGTCCAAGTGTCTCATTTGTTTGTGGCTGGGCTTCGGTCTTCTTCAATTTCTGTTCTTTCCACCTGCAGCTGTTTTAAGTGATCTCATTAAGTCATTGTATTTCATTCTTCCGCCAATGTGTGCCTTCGCTCTTTTATGTTTTTTTCTCTTTTGTTTCTTTTGGATTTAATCTGTTATTCTCAGGTTTACTCAGGCTGGGTCTAGTGTCCTTGGGTCCTGCTTTATTCAGGTAAATCTTTTTATTAATTAATAGATGTATGTTGGGATTGAGTCGGTTTCGGTTCATGATGGGTGTGTTCTAATATTTTGGACCTATGAAGACCTCACACTGAAAAACTCCTAAACACAACATTTACATAATTGTAAGCCGAGACTAAATAAATGAAAATAGGTGTTGATATGCGTATGTGAAGGTTTTTGACTAAGCCTACATGCAGCTACAAAAAAGGTAAACAAACAACACACCATACCCATTTCTCTTCCACAGGAAGTCAGGCCACAAGGTCAAAAGGTAATGGAGATGGAAATGGGTTCCTTCATAAGCTCCTGTTTATTGCAGGTTTCACTGAGTTGAAGTAATATTTTTGCAAAGCTTTGATCATGAAGTCAATTCCAAGCAGGCAAATAGACATAACTTTGTGTGTATTACAGATGAGGACAGAACACAAAAAACAAAAACTACCAGGGTCAGAATTATTAGCTCCCCTGATGCTAATAGCCAAAAGTGTATTGTTTTTGTTGGGTAACAGCCTGCACACTTGCTATGAAGTATTGTCAGCAAATATCACACTTATCTCCTTTGCAATCCCAGCCTGTTCTTGTTTGGTGAGTCTCTCGGGCTGCTCCAGATTTGACTTCCTTCTAGTAAAAACTTCACCACACATATTTTCAATTGGATTCAAGTCAGCGCTTTGTGCCCTCAGTGTGGGTATTCTTCTTTTTACAACTTGCCCCATTCACACATACATGTTTTCCATGGTTTTCCCGTGTAAGTGCTTTCTATCTCACATTCACACACACCTGGTGGGATGCATAAGGGGTTAGCATCTTGCCCAAGGATATTTGGCATGCAGACAGAGCACATGGGGATTGAGCTACCAACTTTTAGTAGGTGACCTCCTCTACCACCTGAGCTACAGCCACTCCTAGATTTAATGGCAGATGTGATGTATATTTTAGATCCTTGTCATGTTGGGAGACAAAGCGATGACCCAGACCTAGTTTTCCTGCCTTCTTTCTTCGTGAAATCTTCCACCTTGACAAAATTCCCAGTTCTTTTTCTAACTTTGCTCGGTGTTTCACTATGGGAATCGCCTCGGCGTGACCAACTACGGAAGCTCCAATGACACCACGTCTGTCTATGACAGACCTGTTGAGCCGTGCTCAGGGCTCCGCCCCCTCAAACTAACACGGCCGACCAGCTCCTCCTAACTCATTCTCGCTTTCTTCCCGTGAGAAACTACTTTGAGCTCCCTCAGCGCATCTAGGCTAACTTGATTAGCTGCTTAGCAGTTCTCAGGCGTCCCGTGTAGGAGTTCGTCGCCAAATGCAGTTTTTCCGGTTCCAGTTTGGATTGTGCTGAGTAAGTCCTTCGAAAGAAGTGTACTTAGAGTTGCACTGTGGAACAGCAACCGCGTCAGGCGAGCTGTCCCATTGGTTCCTGGTTTTAGTTAGCGAGGTAGCCGATGTTGTGTGACTTGGGCTAACGTGTTACAGTGAGCTGTTCATTCAGTGTCCGGCTAGCATTAACTTGTTAGCAGGCCACGAACCACATTAGTGTCTCACTAGCATTAGCTTGTTGGTCGACCTAGGGTTCGGTTAGCATTAAGTTGATAACAATATTGGCTAGCGGAGTGCAGCTAACGTGTCACGGCGAGCTGACTCCCGCGGCGACTAGATCGGATTTAACACCCACTGCTTGTCCTAGCTACTTACGGGCTAACGTGTCGAGACGAGCCCTGGTGTAGCCTAGTCTCACCCCTTTCTGCTAACCATGTCTATGGCTCCTACTCCCGTCAAAAGGTCGGAGCCGAAGGCCAAAGAGGCTGCATCCCGCCCGTGCCCCGCATCATGCGGTGCCACCATCTCGGGCAGGGACCCTCATCCAATGTGGATCGTCTGTATGGGTGCCAAGCATGCTCAGGCTTCACTGGCGGACCCTCAGGGATGCCCACATTGTTCTTTGATGCCAGAGAAAGTCCTGAAAAGGAGGCTGAGAGTAGCAGTAACGAACAGTCGGGACCCCTGCCTGTCGGCTGCTACTGCTACGAGCGATATCCGTCATCCGCGAGCCTCCACAAGCTGGGCGGACATGATGGAGGAAGAGTCCCCGCTCATACCACCATCGTTCAAGGACCTCCTCGATCAAAACGAGGATGCGGAGGGCAATGCCGACTCCGACCTCCTCGACCTGGAGGACATGGATGAGGAACTTTTCCTCCCCAGCAGTCCAGGCCACCGAGTGGGGCTGAAGTTGCACCCCCGGTGGACAGCAATTTGTACGAGGTCTGCAAACGGGCTGCTGCCAAGCTAGGCATCCCATGGCTAGCCGCCCAGGATGCCGAAGGTGCAGAACGCAATCTGTATGACGGCAAGAGGCTCCCACCAGCCTTGCCGCCATCGAAGCAGCTTCTGCCAGCAGTCCCGGCCTGCATGAAAGAAATGAGTCGCTATTGGTCAAGCCCTTTTAAAAGCAAGCTTCCGACCAAGGGCTGCTCTAAGCTTGAGATCCAGGGGATGGGTGAACTGGGGCTGACCGAACCCCCAGCAGTGGAGCCTTCAGTGGCGTATCACCTTCACCCTAACCGCAGGGCAATCTCAGCTTCTTCTAGCATTTCTTTGCCAACAAGATAGATCACCTCACGGCATCTATTTATCAAAGGATGTACAAATATGCTGCACAGTCAGTATGCTCACTTAATGCAGTCACACTGCTATCAGGCAGAAATTCTGGAAGACATCTGCCGTCAGCTTGACGCGGGTTCCCTGAACCCAGCCCTCTGGGATGAAATCTGCGTGGTTAATGATCTCATTCTTCGCTCCTCCAGGGGAGCAGTCCAAGGGTGTGGCCCTTGGACTGCTGCTGTGAGCAGCTGTGAGAGGGAGACAGAGTGGGCTCAGAATGCAGAGAGGAGCAGGAGGCCAGCAGGGTGCCCACCAGGCCAAGGTACAGAACCGAAGACTTTGGGGCAAGCATTCCTTTGCAGCAGTTGCTGCAAAGAATCTAATATGCGCCGAGATGGTAGTGAATCACCTCACGGAGCTTGGATTCACAATCAACCTGGAAAAGAGCCACTTGGAACCCGCACAATTTACAGAGTATCTGGGGCTCAGAATAGACTCCATCTCTTATCGTATCGCACTTTCAGAGCGGAGGATCGCATCCTACACTCACTGTCTTTCCCGTTTTCAGCTGGGGAAAGTCGTGCGGTTCCGACTCTGTCTCCGCCTCTTCGGCCTCATGGCCTCGGTGATATCGGTGGTACATTTGGGGCTGCTTATGATGAGAGATTTTCAGCGGTGGGTCGCTTCTCTGCAGCTGTGCCCTCGCCGACATCTCAGTCGTGGTGTAAAAATAACGCAGCCGTGTATCGTGGCTTTCCGGCCTTGGAGGAGCCCGACACCTCTCGCTGTGGGGGTACCTCTCGGGGCAGTATCATCCAGGGTGACGCTGACCACAGATGCATCCCTGTCAGGTTGGGGTGCAACTATGATGGGCAGAGCAGTGAATGGCGTTTGGTCAGAGAGACTCGCTCTGAATCACATAAATATGTTGGAGCTCCGCGCAGTGCTCCTAGCCTTACGGCATTTTCTGCCGTATCTCCGGGGACAACATATTTTAGTGAAAACAGACAACTCCACTGTAGTTGCTTATATCAACCGCCAGGGCGGCACCCGTTCCCGGCAGCTACACAGGTTAGCCAGGGAAATAATTGTGTGGAGCAGCACTCGGCTCCTCTCCCTTCGGGCAACTCACGTGCCAGGAATTCTGAACAGGGGGGCGGACCTCCTGTCCAGAGGAAATCCACTGTTCGGAGAATGGAGGCTTCACCCACAGGTGGTGGAGCAGATTTGGCAGAGATACGGCTGGGCTGCCATAGATCTGCTATCTCTGTTTTATTATTGGAAAGCACTTTGGTCAACTTTGTTGTTTTTAAAAGTGCTATATAAATAAAGTTGGATTGGATTGGATAGATCTCTTCGCCTACGCCTCTGTTTTTCTCCCTGTCAGACGCAGATGCGCCACTGGGCGTGGATGCTTGTTTTGTGCGAGGGAACCCCACAATCACAACCAAAGCAGACATGACGCCAGACCACCAACCTCTGACTCTCTCCCCCACTGATGTAGGAATGGTGCTGAGCAGGATCAATGTTCACAAGGCTGCAGGTCCTGATGGCATCCCCGGGCGTGTTCTCAGAGCATGTTCTGAAGAGCTTGCAGGAGTGCTGACAGACATATTCAACCTGTCCTTGGCCCACGCCGTGGTACCGGCCTGCTTCAAATCTACCTCCATCGTCCCGATACCCAAAAACTCCAACCTATCTAGCCTCAATGACTACCGCCCAGTAGCACTCACCCCCATCATCATAAAGTGCTTAGAGCAGCTGGTCCTAGCACACTTCAAATCCTGTCTTCCCCCCACCCTGGACCCCCACCAATTCACATACCGCCAGAACAGGAGCACAGAGGATGCAGTCTCCATCGCACTGCACTCTGTCCTCTCACACCTGGACAACAACAACACCTACGCCAGAATGCTGTTTATAGACTTCAGTTCAGCATTCAATACAATCCACCCCTCACAACTCATCAGGAAACTGATAGACCTGGGCATCAGTTCCCTCATGTGCAAATGGTTACTGGATTTCCTGACCAACCGGCCCCAATATGTCCGGCTGGATAACCGCTGCTCATCTACAATCACAAGGCTGTGTGATGAGCCCTTTCCTCTACTCCCTCTTCACCTACGACTGCAGACCTGCCGATTGTTCTAACACCATCATTAAGTTTGCAGATGACTCCACGGTGATTAGGCTCATCAGTGACAACGATGAGGCCACCTACAGGGAGGAGGTGGATCATCTGGCTGAGTGGTGCGACACAAACAACCTGCTGCTTAACACTGAGAAGACCAAGGAGCTCATCGTGGACTATTGGAGGAATGCTGACCCACATCCACCCATCTACATTAAGGGGACAACTGTGGAGCGTGTGAGCAGCTTCAAGTTCCTGGGAGTCCACATCTCCGAGGACCTCATCTGGATGACCAACTGCTCCAAGCTGGTCAAGAAGGCTCACCAGCCTCTTCTTGAGGACTCTGAGGAAGAACCACCTGTCCTCAGACATCCTGGTGAACTTCTATCGCTGCACCATCGAGAGTATCCTGACCAACTGTATAAGGTTGGCGAGGTGGCGACCGTGGCTAAGGTGGCGACCGTGGCTCAGGGGGTTGGGAATCGTATCTGTAACCGGAAGGTCGCCGGTTCGATCCCCTGGCTCTCTGTCCTGGTCGTTGTGTCCTTGGGCAAGACACTTTACCCTATTTGCCTACTGGTGTTGGCCAGAGGGGCCGATGGCGCGAAATGGCAGCCTCACTTCTGTCAGTCTGCCCCAGGGCAGCTGTGGCTACAACCGTAGCTTGCCTCCACCAGTGTATGAATGCGAGAGTGAATGAATAGTGGCATTGTAAAGCGCTTTGGGTGCCTTGAAAAGCGCTATATAAATCCAATCCATTATTATTATTATTATAACAGTCTGGTACGGGAACTGCTCTGCCTCGAACCGGAAGGCATTGCAGAAGGTTGTGAAAACTGCCCAACGCATCGCCGGAGCACCACTTCCTGCCATAAAGGACATCTACAGGAAGTGTGTCTGAAAAGGGCTGGGAAAATCATCAAAGAACCCAGTCACCCATCACATGGACTCCTCACCCTCCTGCCCTCTGGGAGGCGCTACAGGAGCCTCCGGACTAAGATCACCAGGTACCGGAACAGCTTCTTCCCCACAGCTGTCAGACTCCTGAACCTCCTGACATCTGACCCACGTTAACATATGGACTGGACATACACACACCCACAACCACCTACACACACAATGGACAACTGTACCCTCATACACACAATAATAACATGGACTGAACCACCACTCACAACCACTAGCACTTTATATAGTCTGTGTAGAAATTATCCACATATGTCACTTATCTTAACTGCACTACTGTATAATTCTGTGTAAATAATCATTGTGTACAATACAATAATTTTTAATTCTACAACTGTTTATAACCTGCATAGTTCACATTTCTGTATAGCTGTATATCTCATATTTCTGTATAGTTTTTTTTATTTCATATTCTGTATAGTTTTTCATATTTATCCTGTTCATAGCCTGTACATAGCTTGTACTCACTACAGCCTGTACATACTTATAGTTATAGCATATTCATAACATACTTCATAGCGTGTACATTATAAGATACCATAATAGACCCATTTCTGTAATATACTCACATATCTATATTATTGCTAATATATATTTGTAATATATCTATATCATGGCTAAAGCACTTCTGGATGGATGCAAACTGCATTTTCTTGTCTTGTACCTGTGACATGTGCAATGACAATAAAGTTGAATTCTATTCTATTTAAATACCTTGATGATACTTCTTACTGCAGTTCTTGACACTTAGAAATGCTCTTATAACTTTGTACATCCATCTTCTGCTTTGTGAGCATCAACGATTCTTTATCTTAAGTCTGAAATGATTTGTTTTGTTTTTTCCATGGTCCTTATCAAGTGACAGCTCAAACTTTTGCTTAGGTTTTTATATTATGTCTAAATTGAAAGATAGCCCTCAGCTGTAAATAGATTTTATTAGCTTTGGGCATTGCAAAGTTAAAGCACATCATTGCGCAGCACCAGTTTGTTCAGTTATTTGTGGGCTAATAATTTTGACACTGGTCATTTTTGTTTTATTCTGAAATGTTTTTTCTGTTATTGTGTATAAGAGAATAATTGATCCTCTCTAAAGAAAACTGCTTTGTTTAGAAATACTGTGTTTTAAATTCCTTGTTCAGTTGAAAAAGCACCTAGGAAAATTTTGAGAAAAACTTTAAATTTCAAATGAGAGACTAATCGTTTTGTCCTCATCTGTTTACCTCAGCTTCTGTGAGTATGGGTGTAGCTCTCCGGCTGCTGCTCTATGAAAACACAGATGGAAAAGTTAATCATGCTGGTGGTGATGTTTGAAAGAAAACTGTGATTTTGATCAATCAGGGACAACTTGCCTTGAGTATCTTGTCCAAGAATATTTGACAAGTGAAGGAGCAGAGGTTCAACACACTGACCTCGGATTAAAATTCAACCTGCTCTATCACCTGAGCAACAACTGCCCCTGTGTGGTGACTGTTAAAACTAAATCCTTCACCACATCTAGATTTGATGTTGCTATTTGTCTCACTTCACAAATTAGCAGCAGGACAAACGTATCTCTGTAGGTCTGTTGTTAACTGGTTTGAAGTTACAGACATGGACAAAATGCATCTACAGCTTAACAGCAGGGACAATTATGAACACACCGCAGCTAGAATGACTTTAATTAAGAAATATAAATGTTATCTAAGTTTAACATAAGAAGGCAGTGGATGCCAAATGTGACTAACACTCATAAGATTTATTTATTTATTTTTAATTAAAAAAATACAGCACTCAGGTTTTGTATGTTGATCCACACAAAGGAATTTTGTTAAACAGCATCTGACTGGCACAATGAACAGACAAAACAGTGTTTGCCAGCGCTAGTGTTTAAGCAAATGATTTAAATGAGTAATTACAATATAACAATTTAGTAAAATACAGGCAGTCACCTGCACTTAATTTAATAGCAACTGTGTCAAATCTAATTGGGGCTAATTGATACCTGCTGCAAATACAATCAGCAGGACCACAATGGAGATCTAATTGTCAGATGTCAGAAATCATCATGTATATATAGAAAAGAAAATCAACATAGTACAAAGAGACCCCATGCTTGAAACCTTGTTTTGTTTGTTTCCCCCCGCTTCTGCCCTTGCTAAAATTTGAGTTCAGCCTTGTGGCCATGGAGCTGGCTTTCCATTGAAAACCACTGTTAAGGTAGATTTCTACAGATACATGTAGAAATAATCTTTCAGACAGCAAAGCTATGCATTGGACCCCCCCCCCCCCCTAAAAACACAGCAGTAAGCTAACGTTCACCTTTGTCTGCAAATATCCTCCTTGCAGTGTAGGGAGATATGGCTGGAGTGATGATATAAATTATTTACACAGAGTAAACCATCAAAACACTTTGCTAATGACTGAGGAAACAGGTGCAGAATGGCGAAGGTCATTTTTTGATGTGATTACATTTTAAAATTTATACTCCCAACATCAAAAAGCCTCAATCAGCACTCCATCTGGCAGCGATGCAGCAAATCAACCAATCACAATTAGCATACGAGTCATTAGGTTCATGAAAGTGTGTGTCATCTTGTTCCCCTTGTTACTGCTAATATGAAAACCCCCTTTTGGAAGATGCTAACTTTTGCTGAAGGTATGACTGAGTAGGATGACTTGCCTTCTTTAGGGTTGTTGTAAAAGCATCAGGGCCCTGCACTCACTCTTTCTCCCAACACCTCGGCTCTTCCTTCGTGAGAGACGGCAGATCTAATGGGAGCCAATGGTTAATGCATGAGAGACCGTACTTTAGACTAATGGCTCCTGCAAAGTGCAAAATGAGGGCACATGAGGAGAAAGAGCAGTAACAGGCAGAAAAAGGGGGAAAAAAACTTAGCCAGTAAAAGTTCTTTTTAAAAACAGACCACTGACACACAAGACTTTAGAAATGATCTAGCCATGTTCTCTGAATTACATTTGTATTTTCACATTGGGGGCCAGGTTCTGTCATAGTCCACAAACCCAAATTTCATATGATCAGTTGAATAAAACAAAGTGGTTTGAAAATCCTTGTTTTTAGTTGGAAATGAAAAACAGAAAGGACAAAAAGCAAACTGGGATCATCTTATTATTTTAAACAGAAATCACCTGAGAAAAAATTTTCTATAATGTTGGAATTTGAGACCTGCTTTCTTCCTTGGTTTTCTCCTGACCAATATGACAAATAACGTTTGCTATGGGCATGTGACAGTTGGGTGAAATGTGGGTAAGCATTATCTAGATTTGATTTGCATCTTGGTGGTTGTTTGGTGTCTATTTAGGAGGAGTTTTAACTTTTTATAAGATCTTTTGAGTTTGTGATATGTCTCCTGGTGCAGCTTTGCTCCAATTTTTATTTATTTTTCATAATTTGAGAAGTTTTCTAAATTCTAGCTTTGTGGGATGGGTGTTGAAATATACAGTGCTTAAACGGTGCTTAGACTTCCACCCAATATCATATTTATGTAACAGCTCCTCTAACTTAACAATACTGATAATTATTGGTGGTAGGTTTCTTTAATGCTTAATCCACCATTTTGCACAAGCTCCTTAACGGAAATAGTTTTAATGCTAAAATAAAATAATTGTTATTAATAAGAGTTTTTCAAATTTGCTGTTTTACAAAAAAGCTACATAAAAATAAATCAGAGCATGTTATCATTTTTGGATTAAAACAACAAATTACAGTCATGCACTTGAATTCTTCTACAGAAAACATAGTTTTATTGGTTGTGTGTTATGCTTGATAATTTTGTATTGGCAGCGTGTCGGCTCAAATCTGGGTCTAAGATGTGTGAATTCAGTTTAGCCTAATAAACAACAACATATGATTTATTTTTAGTTTTAAAGAAGTTTTTTACAAATTTCTAAAATATTTGTTTTCTTGTTTTCATGATAGATGTTCAAACAAACTGGTTAAGCACTGTACCAGTACTGTCTATACAAGTGATAATTAATAATGAAAAATGCATATCACATAACAAATGGCTAGGGGTGCAATGATACTCGTATCGATATTGAACCATTCGATACAGTGCTTTCGGTTCGGTACGCATATGTATCGAACAATACAAAATTTTTAATTTGTTTTATCAACTTTCCTTCTGATGGTGCTGTCTGTTGTAACAGCAGTCTGGCGAGGAAGGAGCGGCTAGCCGGTCCAGCGGGCATGTGGTGTGGAGGTTAGCCGGATAACACGGAGCCAGTCAGTTAAATCCAATAACAGACCTTTATTCGCCGTCAGCAACATTACACTTTATAAACCAGGTCTCCTCGGCTGTACTCGTTCGAACCTACATACGCGGGGATTGGTACCGCCAGCGCCAGCTTGTCACAACAGTAAGTAAGGTGCTTTCTTGGAGCATGGAACATGAGCAGCATGGAATGGCTGCCGCTAACAACTCACACACCCACTAGGAGACCCCCATAGCTACTACAATAGTTGGGCAACCCCCCCTAGTGGTGCTATAACCCAAAAGGTTTGTTACACTGTGTTGAGCGCTCAGTGGATCTGCGCTCGACAGTGCAGCCTAGGCGGAGTAGTCGAACGCAGATTCACTGAGCGCAGGGCAAGCTAGCGAGACAGAAGTTAAGCTTTCCTTGCAACATGGCAAATTGAACCTCCCCCACCGTCATTCAGATGTGCTCTCCCCCCGCTTCAGGACACCTA
>NW_005187596.1:181196-182682 GCF_000239375.1 Pundamilia nyererei
CCTTGAACCATTTGGAACTATTTTGGTTTTCATGTGACATATGACCCTGAAGGTAAGCGCGTCATGGACTAAAGTAAAGCAGTATGTTGGATGTGCCACGCAATGCTCAATTACATGGGGTGGGAACTAGTGTGTTAGCGCAGTTAGCTCGTTAACGTGTTGGCCGTCCAGCCCCAGGCACGGGGCGATCCGTGGTAGCTCGTTAACGGAGATTTGCCGTGTTGTGGCGTTATCGTCATTTCAACGAGATTAACGCTGACAGCACTAGTGGGAACACAAGGAATATGACTGCACATTTACTCCGACATCATCCTAGTGAAAAAGACAAGTGGAAGCAGACAAAAACAACAAGCAGGCATGCTACAAACTCTCCCTATGGGGACCTAATATGTTTAATATGCTGCTGAGAATATAGCCTGGAAGAAGCATATAGTATAGCTTTTATTTTGGAAAGAGCCATTTCTCTGTAATAAACTCTCTTTTCCAAAGATGAGTGATTCCTCAATCAGATACAGGGCTCGCAAAATCGCTAGCCCCGGGACGTCGGGCTAGTGATTTTGCGGTTTTTCCAGTCGGGCTAGCAAAATTTATCTCTGCCCTGCCCGTCGGGCTATCATAGGAAGGAAAAATATATGTCAATGCTTTTGCATTCTTTTGGAAATATAGCTGGGTAATTATGTCATTGGCATCGGTGAGCCACTGTCAATATGTGACATATTGAAATCGCATTTGAATTTGCGCTTGTTTTTTGCTTTCACTTTGCAATCGCACGAACTCTGTATAGAGAGCATCAGCACTGATTGGTGAGTGACAATAATTTGCGCACCAATTCCTCTGACATCGTCTTATCAATCGCTAGCTTACTATGCAAACATCCATCCATCCATCCATTCGCTTCCGCTTATCCTTTTTCGCCCCCCCGGGGGCGCTGGAGCCTATCCCAGCTGTCATAGGGTGAGAGGCAGGGTACACCCTGGACAGGTCGCCAGTCTGTCGCAGGGCCGACACACAGGGACAGACAACCATTCGCACTCACATTCACACCTAGTGACAATTTGGATTATCCAATTAACCTATCCCCACAAGCTGCATGTCTTTGGACGGTGGGAGGAAGCCGGAGTACCCGGAGGGAACCCACGCAAACACGGGGAGAACATGCTAACTCCACACAGAAAGACCCCAGCCTGATGTTGGAATTGAACTCGGGACCTTCTTGCTGTGCGGCAACAGTGCTAACCACCATGCCACCGGCAGCACTATGCAAACATGACAAGTGAAATCTCCTGCAGCAAGCTTAAACATGTGAGAGGTTGATCGCGCAGAGAATCGCTGAGCGTTATGTGAGTGCGTGTGTAAAAGCAGCAGGATATATATTTTAGTTCTGCTGAGCCAAATAAGACAGGTCAGGGTGAAGAAGTGAAGAAGTTATGACAAATCAGACTATAAGGCAAAAAGAAAGTGCAGCTTTATGGTTTCATGGACAAAA
>NW_005187596.1:189023-190406 GCF_000239375.1 Pundamilia nyererei
CCCTTGTGAGGAAAAACAGTGCAGGTACTGCCAACGCTTGGAGGACCGGGAGGGCATGACTTCAGTGATCGCGTCACCACAGGGCGGCCCTGAGAATGACTCTGTTCCAGGTGGGCATTGTAGCAGTCTTCAGGTCCAGTCCGCCGCGGGGGATACTGAGGGTCTGGAGGCCATGGATCCCCAACAGCTGCAACACAACCAGAACCCTGCCCTTTCCCAGGTTCAGTGTTGGATTGGAGCCGGTCAGAGACCATCATGGCCAGAGGTATCTGCACTGGACCTCGAGACCAAGGCTCTCTACTCCCAATGGGCCAACCTCACAAACCGAAACGGCCTCCTCTATCGCCGCTGGCAGGCTCCTGGGGGTCACCGTGAGGTCTTCCAGCTCGTGGTACCTCAACAGTTGCGGTCCAGGGTGCTCCAGCTGGTTCATGGTGCAGCGGGGGCAGGACACTTTGGAGTTACCAAGACTCTGCGGCGACTCCGGTCTCGGTTCTACTGGCCCGGGTGTCGCCAGGACGTAGAGCTCCATGTCCATCGGTGTGATGCCTGCACGGCTCAGAAAGGGCCTTCCCAACGCTCTCATGCCCCCTTGCAGCAGTATCAGGTGGGGGCTCCCATGGAGCGGGTTGGTGTGGACATCCTGGGACCCTTCCCCACCACTGACCAGGGGAACCGCTACGTCCTGGTTGCCATGGACTACTTCACTAAGTGGCCTGAGGCCTATGCAGTCCCTGACCAGAGTGCTGTTACCACTGCTGAGCGTCTGGTCAACGAGATGTTCTGCCGGTTCGGGGTACCAGAGGAACTGCACAGCGACCAGGGCCGGAATTTTGAGGCTGCGGTGTTCAAGGAGGTCTGTCAGCGGCTGGGTATCAGGAAGACCCGGACGACGCCACTGCACCCCCAAAGCGATGGGTTGGTGGAACGCTTCAACCGCACCCTAGCGACCCAGCTTGCTATCCTGACCTCCCACCAGCAGCGTGACTGGGATCAACACCTTCCCCTGGTCCTAATGGCCTACCGTTCTGCAGTCCAGGAGTCTACTAAGTGCACTCCAGCGGCCTTGATGTTCGGTCATGAGCTTCGTACCCCAGTGGACTTGGTGTTTGGATCTCCCCCCGGGCAGGAAGTGTGCGGGGACCCCGGGTTGGACTACCTCCACAACCTCCTCGCCCGGCTCCGAGCAGTGCATCAGTTGACCAGGCAGGCTCTCCGAGATGCAGGTTCCCGGCAGAAGCGAGCTTATGATACCCGCTGCAAGGGGGAAGGACTTTTGCCCGGTCAGCATGTGTGGGCCTACAGCCCGGAGAGGAAGAAAGGGCTTTCTCCCAAACTGATGAGCCAGTGGGTTGGACCCTGCACTGTTCTTGAGAGGCTGTC
>NW_005187596.1:190955-199887 GCF_000239375.1 Pundamilia nyererei
AGTGTAGCATCAGTGTGTGTTGTAATAAAGAGCTCCCCCTACCAGCTTGGGGTTGAATAACAATCTCTCTCTGTGAGCTTCTTTGTAAAGTTTCCTCTGCATGCCACAATATATATTTTTTTATTACTTTTTTGTTTCAGCAACCTAAAATTTAAAACCTGTACTTTTGAGTTAAAATATATATTTATAATTTTAATAAATGACAAATTAAAAAGGCATGAACATTTTTTTTGTATCAAAAAAATATCGAACCGTGACACCAAAGTATCGAACCGAACCATGAATTTTGTGTATCGTTGCACCCCTACAAATGGCCGTATGATCATATAAAATAGAGTTAAGATTAAAGACTTACTTTCATCACTCTCTGGAAAGCTCTTAGCTATCAGTAGCTGCTGTGTTAAACTCTGCTACTCACAGTGATGTCTGTGCTATGTGCACAGTCTGAATAAACAACTTAAATTTGCTGCTCTTTTTTAGCTTTATGATCATTTCTAGATGTTTGAAGTAACAATTTCACCATTTACTTTATTTAGGGTATTCATGGATTACGGTTTTTACATTTAAAAAGATAGTTTCTGGGTGTTTTTTAACATCTGCTGTATGTTTTGTTGGTGATTCTGGTAGCTGAAAGTTTGCAGTGTGTTCTGATTTCATATGTGTTTAACATCTGCCCTTCAGTCACTCTGTTCATATTATCCCTTCACCAAACCTCTTCATCCATGAAGCACCGCATAATCTCCTTTCTTTAAAATTCATTTTTATTGTCAGTATTGTCATGTTTATGAATGTACCACCATAATCATGCTGTGAAAATCTCATATTCTCATAGTCCTACTTCTAGTTCAGGGTCATTATACATCCCAGTATTCATTAAGTCTGTCCAGTCTTTCATCAAGGATATTTAGAAAGGTTTTACTTCTGACTCTGGCCATTCCGAGGTCTGTACCATGCATCAGCCACCCCTCTGGCCCTGCCCCACAAATGTGGGGTGATTGAGAGGCCGGAAGACATACATAGTGTCAGTACACCAATCTACTGGGTGTCCTCAAAGGTTTCACATATCTCAGGGCTGAAATTAGGTGCTGCTGTCGAGGACTGTGCCACATCTATAGAGGTAACAGATAATAAGGAGTGGGTGTCTGACAGATGACCTGCATTAAAACTGTGTTTCAGCCGTACAGTCAGAAAATGACTGTGTATGATGGGTGTGGTGGGGGTTGAGCAGGGGTGGAGGAAATATTCATGACTCACTCAGTAAATGACTTCAAGGAAACCTTTTTGCACAGCGGCATTTATCAAGTGTTAATGAACAGCAGAAAGGGTACAAATGCAAATGAGGAGACTGGGAATGGAGAAAGAGAGACAGATGGAAAGATGGTGAATAAGAGAGAGGGAGGGAAAGAGGGAGGGAAGAGAGGGAGAGAAAACTATCATCACTGTGATGAATGAGGGTGGTGGCAGAAGACCCGCAGGCGATCACTCAGTCACTGAGACAGGCTTCTGTGGCCCTAACTTCATTATCATGACACAGTCACATCAACACACTCCTACAGATAAGAGCACGGGAGAACTCAGCTCTAGAAAGGATCAGTTAAACTGGTCGGGGTTCAGTGGTTTGTCACAGATAGAGAGGATGGCTCTGCTCTATTCAGGCTTTAGAAGCCTGTCAAAGCTTCCGGTTTACTCTCTGAGAATTATGACAGTGTGAACTGGGTTACTGAGATTTCAGTTTCCAAAATTATTAACCTACTCTGTCCTATAATTATATGAATATTTCTTTGTTTGGAAAACTGGGGGTATCTGAAATACTAACATTAAATATACATAGGCCAAGAGATCTATAGGAAAGTTTAAGTCATGTGATATAGAAGAATTTCACAAAAAGTACACCCTTAACATATTCATAGGAATTAAGAGGGGGATGTTAATCACATAAACTTGATTAACTGATATCAGCAAATGTCAGAACTGCTATAAAGCAGATGTTCTGGCAGTTTTTTGATCTGGAATATTCAGGTGTATATTAACCCAATAACACAATATTCCTAGGAGTGAACATCCCTGCAAATTCACCTCAAGGTCAGACCGTGCATTGTTTAGAGAAATTTCAAAAATCCCAAGAGCTACATCTCAGCTACATCCTCAGTTAGCACGCTAAAGCTCATAGTTTAGGATACGAGACAAAGACTGAGCAGGTATGGCTGGTTTGGAAAGGTTGCTGGGTGAAAGCCCCTTCTCTCTACAAAGAGCAGCATGGCTTAAGTTTTCTAAAGTTACATCTGAATTACATTGACACGAGATTTTTGGAACCATGCTCTTTGGACAGACAAAACCAAAGTAGAGATGTTTGGTCCTGATGCACAGCACCAGGATTGACAAAAACTGAGCACAGCATATCAGCACAAACATCTCATGCCAGCAGTAAGGGGCACTAGTGTATGGGTGGCTATTTGGGTTTGTTTTGCAATTGCAGTCACTGAGTCAACCATGTGTACCTATGTATACCAAAGTGTTCTGAAGTCAAATGTGAAGCTGTCTGTCTGACTGCTAGAGGTGGTTTGAAAGTGAGTCATGCAACAGAACAGTGATCTCAAGCACACTCAGCAAATCTACAACAGAATGGCTGAAAAAAAAAATCAAGGTGTTGCAATAACCCAGTCCAAGTCCATACCTCAAACTAATTGAAATGCTGCGAGTGTATGAGAGTGTATACCCAAAAGCTCACAACACTGTAAGGAAAAGTGGCCCAAGATTCCTTCACAATGATGTAAGAGACAGATAAAGTCATACAGAAAACAATGTCTTGTTTTGCTTCTAAAAAGGGGGTTCACTTTTTTTTACAATTTTACTCAGGACTGGATGTCCTATAAAACTTTCTTTTCCACATGATTATAGGTTGAAATTGTTTTCCACAATTAATTCCTTTTTGCAGAGACAAAGGGTTAACTGTCAGTGTTTTTATACTATACTTAGAGAAGTGATTTATGTGGTCAATCTGTAACTATTGTGCTTAAAGATGATTGGATTTTGAAACAAAGTTACTACTCAGGATATATAGAAGGCATTTTAAACACCATTTTGCCATACGATCTCTGTGTAAAATTACTGGGGTATGTGAATAAATGGTAGCATATTTACATATCCATAATTCCGTTTTAATCAGGCGTCTAGCCATTTAATGACTGCAAGTACACAATGTTCTCTCCTCTGAGCTTCATTTTCTTCTCAAATTTACCTATTTCTTACTTGGCATGTAGTGCTGGTTATCCCAGTGAGTTGGTAAGCTGACTGGTTTTGTTCTACATCCACCAACCAAATGGACGATTCAGCTCAACCGAAAGGACCACTCATTAGTGTTTACTTCTTGTCATCCTGTCACTGGCATGACTGGCACAGATAGACACTTTCTTCTGCAGCATGACAGGGTTGGTGAGTGGAGATTCCTATAAAAAAAAAAACTAACTGTAGCTGCTGTTTTAGATTTACTTTTTGTGTTTTTGCCCATTAAGGATTGTGGCTGAGATGGTCAAGTTTCATGAGACTTAGGTTTCATGAGACTTAAGTTTCATGAGACATAAGAGAAGGCAAACATCATTAGTGGGTAAGCCAATCCCAAACAATCAGGATGAATAAGTAGCACAGGAAAGGAAAAGGCTTTTCTTGTCATAATGAAGCAATCAAATTGCATTTTTTTCCCCACATTACTTTACCACCCTCTTAAACTTCATTTGAGAATCCTCATGCATGGTTCTTTGTGGTTGATTTGTAATTGACAGGTTCTAAAAAAAATTGTTCCAATAAACAATTAAACTGATTTGTGTTTTGTTTCCAAAGCTGCTCTCTGCCTGCATTTTCTTTAAATTATGGCAGACAACATGACTTTGCAGTTTCATATCGCTCAGAAAAAAAGCTGGGATCCAGTTTGCAGGGTACACGGATACTTTGTATTTGTTATTGGCTATGAGACCGCTCCATATTCCATATCAACCCATGCAGAACAGTTCCACTTGGCGTCCTTCAAAGAATAGTGCCAGCAAACAAGCCCTTATGCCTTGAGCCATGGTATTTATCATAATTGGAATTCATATCCAATTTTGTACCAGTTGTTTCATCTTTGTCAATTTTGTCCCTGGGTTAATTTTGCCTTACATTGATTCCCATCCTCCTGGGCGATTTTCAGCAATCTGTGTCTGATTACACCCTGTGTGATTGATGAGGCGCTGTGGCCTCCTATGCCTTTGGTCTTGCAGTGTAACCGACACAGGTGCTACCGCATTATGTAAAGACATCACACAGCGTTTAAAACGGTGACCACTTGTCTGAGCATCATTATAAATTCAAAAGCTTTACGTGGCTTGTGAAGTGTGCTCAGTGTGACCAACAGGGATGGCTTGGCGAAGCTTTAATCAATGGAAACTGCAATCTTGCTAATGCTTTGTGTTCTTTTTATGGAAGCAGAGCACACATAAATGTGATGAGTGGAATAGTTTCCATGGTGGATAGCGAAGCTGTGAATCGTGATCCCAAAGATGCATTTTATCGTTAATTGAAATGTGGGAGGTGGGAATATAAAAGGTCCATATCAAATATTTATGCTGTGAATTAGCCTCTTTTCAAATGTGAATGAGATCATTACATAAAATATGCATGAGAGGATAGGTCATTAGGAAGCAACTTAGACCATTTTTGGCATACTAGGAGAATACAGTGAAACAGAGATGCTCAGAGCAAAGTATTACTGGAAAAAAATTGTAGTGAACATAGGAAGATACAATCGATTCCTTAAAGTTTAACATGCAATATGTGTATGTATTTATTGAAACTGTATTCTGCTGTTATTTAATCTTTGACACAAGCCCCTGAGATTTCATTCATACCCACCTACCAAATGACAGTAGGTACGAATAAGTGCTCCTCAAATGATGGACATCTGAGGAAAGTAAGAAAAGATTATCTCAGAAAATGTACTTCATGAAGCCAATATTCCACTGATACCACACAGCTCACTGTCAGGGGAAGAAAATGTGTCACTGGTGTTTAGAGCAGGTCATTTTTCTAATTGTTTAGAATATTCAAGCAACTCAAGTACAAGCCCGGTTATGAAAAGTACAAGGTGAATGCAATGATTTATGAATCGCACACTGTTATATGACATTAAAATTACAAATGTCAATTTAGCATTTTTTTAAGTAGATCAAATTCAGGAGCAGTACTATCTGATACAAAAAGAGCTGTTGATTAAAAAAAGGGCAAAATTACATTAATCAGTGAGTTTAGATTGTGGTAGAAGTTACAGATGGGTTAAGGGTGGAGGTTGAATTACATCAGGGTTCAGCTGTACCCCTTCTTTGTACCTGATGGACAAGTTAACAGATGAAATCAGGTAAGAGTCTCCATGAGGTTTGGTCTGGTATGAGTCTTTTACGGTGCTGTGGAGAAATTTTGGCCCACTCATCTTTGCAGAATTGTTGTAATTCAGCCATATTGGAAGTTTTTCAAGCACCAGCCGCCTTTTTAAGGTCATGCTACAGCATCTTTATCAGATTTAGATCAGGACTTTGACTAGGCCACTCCAAAGTCTCCATTTTATTTTTCTCAAGTCGTTCATAGGTGGACTTGCTGGTGTGTTTTAGATCATTGTCCTGCAGAAGAACCCAAGTGCGCTTTAGCTTGAGGTCATAAAAAGATGGCCGTACATTCACCTTAAGGTTGTTTTGGTGGACAGCAGAAATTCATGGTTCCATTTACCAAAGCAAGTCTTCCAGATCATGAGGCAAACCAGCCCTAGACCATTATACTACCACCGCCATATTTTGCTGGTGTGATGTTCCTTTTCTAGAATGCTGTGTTACTTTTACACCAGATGTAATGGGACACACACCTTCCAAAAAGTTCAACTTTTGTCTCATCAGCCCACAGAGTATTTTCCCATAAGTCTTGGGGATGATAAAGATGCTTTCTGGCAAAACTGAGAAAGAAGCCTTTATCTTCCGTTTCCTAGCAGTGGTTTTCACCTTGGAACCCAGCCATGCAGACCATTTTTGCCCAGTCTCTTTTTTATGGTGGAGGTGGAGTAATGAACATTGACCTTGCTGCACTCTTGGGGTAATTTTGGTAGGCAGACAACTCCTGGGATCGATCTATCTATCTATCTATCTATCTATCTATCTATCTATCCGTCCGTCCGTCCGTCCGTCTGTCCGCAGGATCCCTCCTTTGGGTAGTTTGAACACATGTACCAAAGTTCACTATGCTAAAACAATGACTAAATTCTCTACAGAATCAGGTGCTTCTCTGTATTCGGCAAGCAAGACATAAAAACAATGACTGCTCAGCTGGCTTTAAGGTCACAACAGCAACCCCAAGAGGCCCGAGGCACTCTGATGTGAATTGAAAGTCCTTTATTAAAGCACGAGGGACCAATGTCTTTCAGTTGCCCTGACAAAGAGCCTCCTGAGTCCCAATACAGTGGTTCCTCAAACTTCAATAAACGCCTATTACAGAGCACTGCCACAGATCTCTTGGGATTTCCAACCACAGGGTCAGGGGCTAAATGTAAGTTGAGCAGGGTTTATCTCTATAATCCTGCTCTTGGTTTCCATCCTGTGGTGTACCCAGACCATTTTGTAATAAACTAAAAGGTATTAACTATGGAGTTAATCTCATGTGTATAACATGGGTCTGCAGATCTGCTAACAATGATGATGGAGGACTCTTAAATCAAGGTGATTCTCTTTGGCTCACAGACACTTGTAAAGTAACTGTGGGTTGAGGGTGATGTGACATCACTGAGTAATGCCCTGGTGTCATGTCCTACATCGTGAGGTTAAGGTCCTTAAAGTCAGTTTTTCTTCAAGCACTTAATAATAAACAGTATTTATTTAATCTACACATTCACTACATTTGACCTTAATGAAAATACTTCATGTGATGTTTTCTGTTCAAGGGAAAATTCAGCTCAAAGTGTGTTTATGCTGTTAGAAAATCATTACTTTGATGGGCCTCTGTTTATTTTTTTTCATATATAACAACAATTAGATGATGGTAGATGGCAAAAGCTTTTTTTTTAAAAAATATATGAAAAATCAATATCAAGATATGAGAAATTAAATTTAAAAAATAACTCTACACTAATGTTGGCCTGAACAGACCAGAATGTGATGCACCACTGACATGTTGATGTACCGTAGTTGGTGAGCATGTTAAAATAATTATTGTGTTTTTAGCCAGTTACACAAAATTCTAACTCTCCACTTCCAAATTGACATCCCTCACATGACTACACTACTGTAACCCACTCACTCTGTTCATGCAAAAGCAATCACCACGTTTCCCAGCTTCAGTTAATTCAAAGTGCCACTACCAGAAATCTCACCATCTCTAATGAAGGATTAGATTCTACACCACCAATTCCAATTTCATTACACTACAGACCTATGTATTTTAGAGTAGATTTTAAGATTCCAGTTATTGCATTATAAGGTCCAGATGGGACAGGTCTCAGAGCAGATCCATTAATGTTTAATTCCATATGTGGCTAAGTGTAGGCTGAGATCCTCAGGTAGGTCTTGTGAGAGGTTCCGAGATCTAAACTTAAAAGCAGGGATTAACCTTCCTTAAGAATTCTCTGTCTCGTTTGCTTTTCAAAAACACCTTTGCCATAATTCTTGGCAGTATATGTGTACCAATTCATTCTATATTTGCAGTTCTTACTGACCACACATACAGACTGAACAAACAGCATATCACATAACCGTCAGACAGCATTTAGAGTAACTGATGGAAAACTGGAATTGTTTCCAAAAAAACAATGAACTTATTAACCTCATTCCCCCGTTTTGTTTATAAAAAACATTTTTTACTTTCTTCTCGCAGTCCAAAACTAGATCTACTGAAACGTTTTTAATGTATTCTGTTGCTCAACTATATGTTTATCATGCTTTGACTTTTTTCCTCAATTGTAATATTTTACCTGATTAAGCCTTTAATTTCTTTATTGACATATTTACTCTCTCAATATAGAGGATGCAAAAAGACCTCTGCCTTCTGATACATTTTTTTTTATATTTTTCATTTTGCTTTCATGTTAATGGTAGTAAATATTATTGTTTGCCTTGTTTATTGGTACCACAGGAAGTACTCTATTTTCAGAGTGTCTGCACTGCAGAACGGTCATTGCAGCGTTTTTTCTTCAGTTTCTACTACTGAGTAGTCATTATTTCAGATCAAGAAAACTCTGAGTGACATAGGTGTACTGTGACTGGTGAAACACACCTGCAGTACTGGTAACCACAGTAAGAAAAATTTAAAGAATGGTACATAAAACAAGTTTCTGAGACCTGGGACAAGCTCCAACCCTCAGCACCTTAAGCCAAGTAAGCTTATAGTCAAGACAAAGTCAAAGTCAAGTCAAAGTCAACTTTATTTGTCAATTCTGCCACATGTACAGGACATACAGAGAATAGAAATTTCGTTACTCTCAAACCCTAGATGAAATAGCAAATGAACATTTAAATATAAGAGAGTGATTAAAAAATGCAAATAAAATAATTAAAAAGTAAAAATTTAAATAAATACAATACAATTTAACAAGAAAGCTATGCAATATACAATATACAATATTCAGGTATGGGTAAATGACATTGAGTGTAAACCGGGCAGAGTAGTGCAAATAGGCAAATAGTGCAAATGGAGATTTAGTAATATACGGTAAGAGATAGTATAACAACAAAGTCTTATGAGGTAATGGCAGTCCAATGCTCCACAAAGTAACTGGTAACTGGTGCAGGCCAGTGAGTGAGTCAGAGAGTGTGTGTGTGTGTGTGTGTGTGACAGAGTTCAGTGAGACCGTGGAGGAGAGAGGGGAGAGGGGGCAGAATCGGGAGGGAGTTAAGCTTCCTGACAGCCTGATGGATGAAGCTGTCCTTCA
>NW_005187596.1:202336-212460 GCF_000239375.1 Pundamilia nyererei
GATGCCACCGCGCTTACCCCTCTTCTGCTTCCTCTCACACCGCTTGAGGCGCATCCATTGTGGGCGAAGTGCAGGAGTGGGGGTCGGTGATTGAGTAGGCCTTCGGCGCAGACCCAGATCTTTCAGCTCCTCGATGTCCACAGAGTTTAACTTAAAAAGTTTGTTTCTGCCGATGTTGAGAAGAAGTGTTCGGGCATATCCTCGCTTGAACACAGGTAGACGCGACAAAGACTTACAAAAACACTGCAACTTACAGGACGAAAAACACGAAAAACACGAAAAACACGAAAAAGTAGTTTGTTTGGGAGAGAGAGAAGCCGCTGCGTGTGCACGCGCCGCCAAGATTATGTGAAATGTGATTGAGCAAATCAATGCTCGATCATGGTGTTTTAGGTGGTATTGTGGTTCTTGGGGAGTGCACAGTTAGAGGTGAAACCTTGGCTCATGTATGCCTATAAGTTTCCATTTTGTATTATAACCTTACTGGCTAATTTGTGATGCACATGTAATGTGAATATCCTGAGTTACACGCTGGAGAGATTACATCTCTCGGCTGGACTGGGAACGCCTTGTGTCCCACAAGCTAAATGAGGTGGCTGGGGGAAAGGAGGTCTGGGCTTCACTGCTTAGGCTGCTGCCCTGCAACCCAGCCCCGGATAGGCAGGAGAAGATGGATGGATGGATGGCTATGACTCATTTCTTTATATGCAATGCTAATAAATATATATTAGCATGTGTTTGCTAACTTGTTATGAGGAATAATGCTAGTTCACTCAATGTTATGTTTGACTTAGACTACTTTGAGATTGACACTGAAACTCCATCTCAACTAATAAATTATGTATGCTCAGTGAATGGAAAGATAATGAGCTGGTTTTGTTGTGTTTATTTAGTTTTACAAACAAGAGAAAAGGAGCAAAATGCATAAAGCATACCATGTATAGAAAACTTAAAATAATGTGCCATTGTTAACTGCAGATGCAGCCAAAAGTAAAGAACAATCTGTTTAAAGGTCCCTTTCTCTCATTCTGTTCACTGTCTGTCTAACTTGATTTAAGTCAAGTCTACATCTAGTGAGGGCAGAACAGGTAAACGTGGTTCAATCCCAACATTTTGAGACATATAGCTGCCATTAAAATCACAAATACTATATTTTATTTTAGTTTAAGCACATTATATGTTTGCTATGTTCTGTTGCGAGTAAATAATGGGTTTGAATATGGGCTTATGAGTTTGTGAATCAGAATTGGGTTCATGGTGGCCTAGTATATGGGACTGTTATAATGGATTCACTAACTGACTGTGGGTATTTCCTGGAAGCAGTGTGTACCAGAGCAGACAAGTACATAACAAGCACAGTAAAGTCACAGTGGGAAAGATTTCTTTTTGCTGCACATAAAACACAAACGAGGTTTTGTTTTTGTGTTTTTGCTTTTGGGGTGATGTTGTGATAATCAGGAAGGGAACGCCTATACGTAAATATAATTCTCTGAGTCTAATCCATCAAAGGTTTAGGGTTAACTCTGACACTGTATGCCTCGGAGAAAAAAAAAACCTTGATTGCCAAGACTTGAAAGGAAAAAAAAAAAGCCAAAAATCACATACTCTGATGGCATAGGGTGAGGGAGGGGTTTGGGTGATTGTTATAATCATAAATCAGTGTCTAGTTTAAACCTTGGTACACACAACTGAGGAACTGCAAGAATTTCTTCATGTTTCATTTTAACAAGAACATATTCACAAACACATTCAGACTCTGCAAGCACATTATGTCCTGCTATGCACTCCGTCTGCACCAGAACATGGCCGTGCGTCACTGGATGGCTTTCTGATGGTGTTTGTTTGGTAAAAAAAAACAAAACCCCGACCTGCATGGCCATTAACAATCTCTAACAGCAGTTAACAGAAAGTCCATCTACCCACTCTTATTTTCTTATACTCCCATCAGAACCGAAAAAGAATAAATCATTAATAAATGACTCTTTTTCAAAGTATCAAAAATCAGACCTGCAGTTTTTTCGACACGTGTGTGACACATCAACAAACAAATAAGAAAACAATCTGTGCTGATTTGATTGTTTGGAGGAAAATCTTACATGCTCTTTTGTAATTACATACGACTGTTACAATTACTCGAAACTCAAATTGCTTGCCAATTTAGATTTGGCTGATTTTTTAAATCACTCTGTAAAAAAACAATAGAATGATTTTTTTTATGTCTTTGCTGCAAGTGTCATGTATTAAGACTGAATGGGAATTTTACATTTTTAGTAATTTCTTTTCCTAAGCAAAATGATGGTCAACAAATCACAGACATCATTTGTCAAGGGACTGGTACTTTCTAAGACAGCAAACATCTGTGTGAACAGATATAGAAGAGTGTGAATGTTTTAGGCACATTCTATTTAAGATGGATTTTTCAGTTCTGGCATCAAACTGCATCATGCTTGGCAGGATGTGAACAGTAAGGCAGCTCCAATATCTGTCATGTATCATAATAAAGTGTTATGTAACCAAGAAGCGTGCATGATGAACTGAAGACAAATTTATATAAGCACCATTTCAGATCCATTAACAGATGTTGAAAAAATGTAATTGTATCCATCTAAACAAAATGCAAGTAGCAATTTATATGTAAGCTGTGCTTCTGACATTTTTATTTGCTATTACAGTAACTAGTCTAACAATGTCAATATGCGGTCTGCAGACATAGCCTCTATAGTAAAGGCAACTGAATTTATACAAATATTTTTGTTTTTAAAGCAAAAGGATGCAGTAGCCATATAATTCCCATTAAATACAATCACGTTTGACCCTAAGCACCCTGCTTCACACCCCTTCAAATAGTTGCGGCTTCCTTGCTTGTGGCTTAGTTGCGGCTTCCGTGCTTGCTCAAAAGTCTGGTTTTTAGGGTTTTCTCTCTGTTATTGAAGAGTCCTACAATATAGAGTGCCTTGAAGCAACTCTTATTCTGATCTGGTTCTATTCAAATTACATTTAATTGAATTAATCAGTTCATTGTATCATTGTTTGTCATTATTGTATGGATAAGAGTGAGCGCATAGATATAAACGAATGTCTTGTGTATTCAGTCCTGCCTTTAAAGAAGTCTTGACAAGTTGTAAAACTAACAATACTTTTACAAAATATGTGTTTATTGATTTTACTTATATTACCTCAAATAACTTTTCTTTTGCTGTATGTTAAGTATTACTGCATTAAACACCTCTTGGGACTCGTAATCGCTGACAGGTAGTGAAAAAATGTGGAAAGCAGACATGGAGAGTGCTCCCCTCCAACATCAATGTTTTACCTTATTGCTGAAATGAATACAGTATGTTTCAAATTTCCAACTTTGAATCCAGATGGTCTCTGTGTCCACTTTTTTTATTGCACTCTTCACAGTTGTAGAACCAGTTAGCATATAGTTGGTGAGTGTTTACAGACAAGTCTGTGTTATCCATACAAATTACTGGTGACAAATGGTATCACCTAGCAACCAAAGCAATTGAAAGAAGATTTCCAGTGTACTGTATACCTGCAAGCTATCTCCTGCAACCACTCACATACCAGTTGGGGAATCCACATTGTTCCCTAGCGACTAGTGGAAGTCAAGGATTGTTGGATGATTGAGTCAGACACATTAGTGTAAAACCCCAGCTTTGTGAAATTCTAAAGTTTTCTTCGGGAGTTTGTTTCTGGTTGTGACCTTCGTCTCTTTGTGGATAGATTCCCCAGACCCATCCCGTTACCCTGACCTTTGGAACCCTGAGCATGAGCACAAGTCGTTTGTAGTGGCATACTGGTGTTGGCCAGAGGGGCCGATGGCGCGATATGGCAGCCTCGCCTGTCAGTTTGCCCCAGGGCAGCTGTGGCTACAACCGTAGCTTGCCTCCACCAGTGTGTGAATGTGAGAGTGAATGAATAGTGGAATTGTAAAGCACTTTGGGTGCCTTGAAAAGCACGGAGCGTATTTTGGAGTATGAGTGTGAAGAACCCATACCCTTCCCCAGACCCACCTTTGGACCCCCTGGAAACCCCGACTTCCCCTCACCTGTATATACTCTGCATCTGGTGTTTTTGTGAATAAAGAGTCCCATCCGCCCACCGTGACAACAATATTGGACAGCAAAATGCTATGGATACTGAAGTGAAATGAGACCAAATAAATGAGTTAAATGGCTAAATACACTTTTGTTTTAAATTTTTTCTTTCCATTGTTACTTAATAATGAATTCGAGGTATGTAAATTTACAGATGTATTTATTTTTGTGTTTCACAATGTTCAGCAACAGTTGTGGTGCTGAATGTTGATAAAAATTCTGAAAACTTTTTTGTGTCAAATTGTTACCCAGATTCACTTTGGCTTGTCCACAGACCTTTGTCCTTTATGCAGTGATGTGTGAGCTGTATGCGGGTATACAATGCATACCCATTTCTAGAAAGGGATTTTCACCAAATGAATAATAGTTGTCACAGGTATGCATCATTGCACATCTTCCAGAATAACACTGCAGTCAATCATGTTACAGTGTAGCATGTAATTTTTCTGTGCATAGAGGCTTGTCTTCCCCAGCTTTATCCTCCCAAGCAACATTAAGCATAAAATGCACCAGTGTGAGGAAAAGTGCAGCATTAATGTCCTTTCCCTCGTCAACATGTATTTGACAAGCTTCACAGCTCAGACAAATACAAACATGAAGTGAGTAGAACAGCACACACAGTCAGAACACAAAAGAAAGTCTTCCATCTCCTGCGCTAGTCATTGTTGCCAGCAAGTATTAGAGTCAGAAAGTAGGAACACTACAGTTTTGCACCTTCTCATTCAGAAAACTTTAGCAGACAAATAAATGTGGAGCCAAAGCTACAGCGCTTGGATGTAGAACTTGTTTTTCATTGTTTTATATAATCTTGTATCAGTATTATCTATAAGAGTTCACAAAGTACACTCACTTGTATGTACACTTTTATATGTAAGCTTCTAATGAAAAATAAGTCTAAATGTAAAGGTGGAAAAAGTTAGATTGAAGAATCTAATAAGAAAACACTATGGCAGCAGACAGGAAAACACACTAGCATTTCATTCAGCTGTAGTATTAAACACGTCTTAATGCACACTGTCACACCTAAAAAATCTGATACACCTAATTGATATAGATTTCACACAACTGACTGCTGAGGCGGAACAGTCAAAGATCATCATCGTCTGCCCAATGCTGCAGCCACCTCTGTAATGTGTTTTCAACCGATCCTCATTCTGCTGAGGTTACAACCATGAAAGGACCCTTGAGTCAGACCCTGACCCATTGGGTCCACAGCTGAATGACTACGCATCCCTGATGTGTGTGACTTGAATTCTGATCAGGAACAGCCTAACCTTCACTGCCATCCAAAAGTACAAAAGAGCCAGTCAGCCAACAAGATGCACAAAAGCAAGGTACTGAAGAACGCTTTCCTGGTTTCTAGAAACTCAAGTGCATTTCAAGCATAAAACCAAGACATAAATTTAGCATCCGAGTCAAGGTCCTGCATGGATAGTACCTCTAATGATCCAGTGAAGGATGTGAGGAACGTCTGTGACTCAGTTCCATAACTTTCAGATTAATGGCTAGGTATGGAAGCTCATATTCATATTCTACTCCACTAGACTTATTTTTCCCTTGTTGGATTTTAAATATAGACTTTAATTCAAAACATAACATTAGCTTGTAAAATATAATTCATTGCTAAAGATTAAACAATCACAAAAGATTCTGAATGCAATACTTATTACTGATTGAAAGACATCAAAGGAACCCAACATATGGCACAAAAGCACAAGAAAAAAAGGAGAAAAAATCCATTCACTCATACATCGTGCCTTTGGATTCAGGTTTCTCCCCTAAAGTAATATTAATAAACTAATCAAACTAGTAAAACTAAGAATTAAAAACATGAGTACCAGTGACGTTTACCTCAACAAATATTTTATCAAATTTCAAAAAGCTGTATCTTATAAAAGCTTATATAGGTGCAGGTGAACTTCTACAGTCAATTAGTTCTTAGAATGAACTAGACTGAAAGTGCAGCAGGTTGACAACTATGACAGAAAGAAACAGTAATGGAGGGCAAATGTGCTACCTTACCTCAACTCAGCTTTTACGCAAACAGTTGGTTTTGCAAGTCAGGGGAAAAATACATGCTTCAGGGCTGTACAGGTATAAAAGAAGTGGAAACAGAAAGAATGTGAATGTTTTTCAACAGTCTCAATCTCTGAAAAGCTCTGTGCTCCTTCATATATGATTAAAATGCTGGTAGATAAGATAAGAAATACTTAAAAAAAATCTTTAACCAATATTTGGCATTTTCTTTAGCCCAAACAACTCTTGCACCTCTATTTCAAAGATTGTAAGATATGGCCTGCTTGCTGTCATCTTGCACCTGTTGTGCTGGATCACTGCGCTTCCTGCACCTGGGATCTTTCCTGGTGACAGTGGTTAGAACTCAAAAAGGGAAAACCAGAAAATAATCAACCTTCATTCTGAATGTTCACAGATAAACCGACGTAATGTCATGATTCTGGGTCTCTAACCTAGTTTATTCATTGTATTTAGTCACCCTTCTTAATTACCCCTTGCAGCAGCAGCAGCAGCATCCCAGTACCCAAGCCAGCTTCTCACCAGTCTCCTCAAACTGGGTCAACTGACCAATGCTGCCAGTTGACCTGGGACAGCCAATGCCGACAGCTTCAGAGACTGGGAGCCCTGCACCTATCGAACTCCAAGAGTAAGGGTGTCCCAGGTCCAGCCTGGCACTTGACCTGTTCCTGATCTATGATTGAAGGGCAGGGCAGGACTTGTAATCTGCCATACCTGGCATTTTGCTGGTGGGCCGATGAACGTTTGGGCCAATGTGCTGGCTTGAAGGGCTGCTGTGCACCGGCTGTGCATGCACTGACCGCACTGCTTTCTGATCACACTCCTACTTACTCAACTTACTCAACAGTGATGGGGAAAGAGATGATGATCAGAAATCTGTTGGTTTATTTTAGTCTTTTCCCCCCCCAAGCAAATCTGTTTGGCTGAGATTAAAGTTAAGTCTCACTGGAGCACCATCAGTTTATTATTGAAATGAATCAGTTGAGCTTTTTTGATGTTCAGATGTGTTGTGCTTGTTTTTTTTCTATCAAAATTTACATTCAGGAAGGAAAATGAGAGCATTTTTACCCAAAGAAGAAACGTCTGGACCAGCATGCTGTTTGTGGTTATCCTGAAGAGTGTCATCAAGTCTGCTCCAGAAATGATCAAATTAACTTCTTTTAATATTTAATTGATTGCATTCTAAACACCCTCTGTCTTTTATAAGTTTTGAAAGTCTACTAGAGTTAAACATAATAGATAAAAAAAACACATTTTATCTGTGTTTTCTTTTCATTGGACAGTAAAATCAGTCCAGTGTCTATAATCTTTCAAAATAATCCCATATGTCCTTTTATGGGGCAGCAAATTGCTGGACTAATTATAACACTATATTTATATATATAATAAAATAACATAAGCTAATGGCATAAGCTAATGGCAGCAAGGTGGCACGGTGGTTAGCACTGTTGCCGCACAGCAAGAAGGTCCTGAGTTCAATTCCACCATCAGGCCGGGGTCTTTCTGTGTGGAGTTTGCATGTTCTCCCCGTGTTTGCGTGGGTTCTCTCCGGGTACTCCGGCTTCCTCCCACCGTCCAAAGACATGCAGCTTGTGGGGATAGGTTCATTGGATAATCCAAATTGCCACTAGGTGTGAATGTGCGAGCGAATGTGAGTGTGAATGGTTGTCTGTCCCTGTGTGTTAGCCCTGCGACAGACTGGCGACCTGTCCAGGGTGTACCCTGCCTCTCGCCCTATGACAGCTGGGATAGGCTCCAGCGACCCCGAAAAGGATAAGCGGAAGCGGATGGATGGATAATGTTTCACCGTGAGCTGTGTCCTTGTTTAAAAATCAGGGCTCTTAAGTGTACTTGACAAGTAGGAACTATTGAGTATGCAAGTACAAATTCTTTGTACCTTTACTGAGAAATGCCAACTCAAATTCTCTCGATCAAAGCTATCGTTTTGACTCGATCAGCATCAGGTGATTGAGCGGGGAGGTTGATAGATAGAATAAATTTATCATAGACTGAGCCATAGAAAACATGAAATAATTGATTAAATAGTCAAACCAATGTAAGCACACAAAACAAGAGAGAAGCAAAAAGATGTAATTTTAGCTACAAACTATTTGTTCTTAGATTAAACACTGATTTCCCTGTTGTTGTTGGGACATTTCTATTTGGAAATGAAAGCTAATAGCCACAGAGTATATAAAATATGGACACTGTTGCTGTGGCACTATCCACTGATATAAGAAGTGTGGCTCTTAAGCCTTCAGAGATGAGTGTTTTTGCCATCACCAGCTTGATGTTTTGATGAGTGAGGGGTGATATTGATTGACCTGCATGCTTATTGTCTAACACCTCCTAACTGATTCAGTCAGAAGTCATTAACCAGTAAGTATAACCTTCTTTTAACACAAAGTTTACAAAATAGAATGAATATTGTATTCATTAATATAAATATTATATACCAAAAGTGCACGATATGGACCCTTGCTAGTACTGGCTAATTTTAGCCATAGCCTCATATTATGCCACTTTAAGTTTTACTCTACTGTTTTGCATTTTTTTTGGATCCCTTGCAGTTTCATTCCCAATTCACCTTTTTTTCTTCTTCCATTCAATGCATGATAAAAAAAAAATTAAAACTGTATAACAGTAAATAGTTTAATTAGTAAAATGAGGAATTTTTCCACACCCGGAGAACCCAAAAATTAATGTGGACGTGTAATCAGGGGGATCCCAAGAATTTTTTCATAGGGGTAACCATATGGGGGCCACTAAAAGCAGAATTTCCAGTTTTATTATGTTGCTGTCAAATATAGGTTATTTGAAAAATGTGTCAGAAATAAAATAATTATATTCCTAGTTAATATCCTGCTATTAAAGTTGATATCACTGAAAAGAGGTACATATAAAAAACAAAGATTTTGAAATCTCAGAGCCCTGAGATATGTCCAGGGGTCATTAGTTACAGTTCAGTATTTTCTGAACATGGATCTTTAGTTTAGAGACAATTCAGCTAAAACAGACTTGTGTCTGGAAAAACTGCTGTGTGGCCATCTGCAAAATGTTTTAAACATTTTAAATAAGCAGCCAGGCTGCTTAAAAACAAGATGGACTGGCAACTAATTCATCAGCAGGTGTCATCTTTGGTATGTAGGAGTCCAATTTTAAAAGAACACAATGCCTCCTTTCATGTTGTTTTTGGTGAATTGAAGAGTAGGCTCCATCAGAGGGCTTTCAGAAAAAAAGAAAAAGACCCAGTAGAAAGTCTAAGTGATAAAGCACTGGCAAAGGAGCAGCAGCCTGACACTGTAGCACAAAAACATGTAGAGTGGGGAGGGTCAGTCGCTTTCATAACAGGGTACTCACATCTGCCAGCGCTCACAACTATATTGCAGTGAGCTACAACCACTTTTAAAAAGGGGATTTACTTTGAATATGTGGGTATTCACAGGTGTTATTCTGTCATTTCTGAATGCTCAGGCAGAATGAAATGAAAAGCATAAAAAAAAGGAATAGGAAAAATACATTTCATCCATTTGCTAGTCCTGCAGAGCTCTGAGTCTAAGCAGATTTTTAGAAGCTCCTCTAATCATTTGGTGCAGGATGTGGACAAAGCTTGGAAACAACCCAAAACCAAATGTGTTCTGTAAACAGGAAGGGAATGAAATGACAGTGTTGTTTTTTGCAGGCTCCCTGTTGTAAAATTGGTTTTGTAATCAATCCTATTTATTAGAATGCTAAAAACATATCATCAGGATATTGTGACTGTAATTAAAGACCAATGGGATCTTTACCTTGCTTGAGGGCACTTCCTGTTACACTTATTTGACATGAATTTGACTGAAAATGCAAACTATGCAATTAAAGAGGAATAAATAAATATGATCCAAGAACACAAAAATATAGAAAGTTTAACTTCTAGAATGTGACTTTTCACCTTTTTTTTTGGTAAAAGAAAAGTACTTCTGTGCAAATGTTTTTTTTTAACAATTA
>NW_005187596.1:212534-218601 GCF_000239375.1 Pundamilia nyererei
ATATATATTATTAAGATGCCAACTTGCATTCCTGAACAGGATTGGGGATGAAACCATTCATTTCATTTGTTGTTTCCCTAATAAAAAAACAGTGTAATTTTTTAGTTTAAACAAGTTTTTGACAGATAATAAATTTGTTAAGCAAATTCGATTATTTTTTTCTGTAAATGTCACATTGTCACATTTCAGCTTTCTAAAACAATTGAAACAAAAAGCCAGTCTGTTTACCAAAGCTGTAGCACCTAGCCACTTTGCAGACTGACTTCAAAAGCAAAAATACATTTAAAAAGGGGGCATTTGGTCAATTATAGGCTAATTGAAATAATTGAATCGGACTTCTCGCATTTGAAAGAGTCTGTTTAATTGGAACTCCAGGGCAAAGAGGTAACCATAGATAAATCTGCAAGTAGTTGATTTCTCATGTAAATGATAGCTCATTAACAAACAACACTAGACTCCATAATCGATTTACCTTGATGTCTTACACTGTTTTGGCATATGTGATCAGGTCATGAGCAGTGAATTGATGAGAAGTCTTGAAGGACAGGATGAGTTTTGGAGGTTCTCTTTCATAACAGAGCTGACCAACTTTGAAGTAAGACTTTTAACAGAAAGCCCTGAGGCTTGAACTTGTTCATTAAAGGTAAGGGGCATCTATTTTTAATGTTACCAGAACTCTGTCAACAAAAGAACTCTTTTGATGTACATTAAAGCACCAGGGTCTTGAGCTTCAAAATATAAATGAGTTACGAAAGCCTGACTTTGTTGCATTACATCATCACTGATGAAAGTCATGTGGTCAGTTCATTCTCTGTCAGCTTTTTTCTGTTTTTGATAAAAGTTAAGATGATGTGAATGCTATCGGCTACAGAAGGGATTGATTGCAACACTAGTTAGTTAAAAAATATTGCAGTAAAGTAACAGTTATAGTTAAGTTTGATTCAAAAATTCAAGGCACTTTATGTGAAACTACAACTTTGCCATTCTCCTTGCTTACTATCACTCTGGTATTATGATTAGGTTTATGACTAGATACATAGAAAAATTAAATCAGCTCAGCTGTCCTTTGTGAGTTTGCTAATAAGCTGCTAATGATGAATATGAAACATCAGCATTCTAGTGTCATTGTGAAAATATTACATCCTGATTGTTAGAAGTGCCACTGTCCTCCAGGTCAGTCTCACACTCATGAATGCATAACTGTAGACTCTAAGGACTTATGGTATTGCCTCCATGGGTATAAGGATGGTGACTACAGTGGAAAGTTGACTCTGTAGTTGGTACTCAAAATTTTCTCACCTTTCCAATGTGCTTTATTGGTTTGGGATCTGCTCAGTACCCACGGAAACTGTAGGTATTTCACAGCTGTTTTAGTTCCTTGAACTGCACATGCTATGATGGACATGTCAGTTGAGAAAAATAATCAGACACAATTTCAAAATCTGGTTTCCCAGTGTGAATACAAATTATGAGCCAGCACTAATTAGCAGTACTTGCCATAATTGCTAAATAATGATCACCTATCCATTCATTTTCTACCACTGCAGTGTAAGGAGAGATGGCATGATCTTTCTCTTCCCAGCCACCTCCTCTGACTCTGCTGGTGAGACAAAAAGAATTTCTGGAGCCAGGAATCTCTCCAGTTTGCTACATGTCTCCTCCGAGTTCAGACATGCCCAAAAGACCTCATCTAGGTGTCCACACCAATAAGATGTCTGTACCAACTTGCTGGCTCCTTTTGATGTGGATGAGCAGCAGCCCCTATTCGGCATCTGTATTACTGCAAACATGATACCAGTAAGCCAGTCTGCCCCACTTTTAACAAGAACTGAAGATACTTGTGCTTCTCAATTTGAGACAGCAGCACATCATTAACCGGAAAATGGCAGGCTACCTTTTCGCAGCTAAGAACCATGGCTTCAGATTTAGAGGCACTAATTCTCATCTCAGGTATCCAACTCTCCGCTGCAGCACACCTGGAGATTTGATGAAGAGAAGATCCACCAAACCTGACACATCTTGCCCCCTGATTGCACCCAGAAAAATCTTTAGCAGCCATTTCCCTAATATTAATCTACACCTTAATCTGTCAAATCAACATTTGATAACTGTAAACTGTAAGACTGAATCCTGGGACCCAGAAATGGGTTCCTATAACTCAAAGTCCCTAAGTATTTTGTATAATAAAAAATAACAATAATTAAAAATATGAAATATGACACATTCTGTCAAAACACTCATGTATGCCATCTAAGAAATCATCTTTACACTCAGTCACCCCTTTCTCCCTATTATACATGACCTGCATAACATTTCTAAAAAGCTGGACTTCATAACTTGAACAGAGCTGTTTTTCTTCAGATCACCACCTCAGCAGTATTTTCATGCTGTATTTATGAAACCCTTTTTTTCATGTCATGACATTTGCTGATTTTTCTGTTCATTTGTGTTTAATTCATCCTTGTCATTTAAGGAACCGGGCTAATAATTTATCTCCCTCTGTGCTCTATGCGTGACATTTTAGATCCTTTTGAGACCTTCGACAAAACTAAATTACATATTTTTTTTCTGAAATATGCCTTTTGAATAGCACAGTGAAAAGACTCTGTGATGGACAAAAGAAAAGAAGCACAGCATTCCCTGCGTTCAGGGCAGAAGCGAGAATATTCCTTTGTGCCTGCCTTTATTACAGAGATGATGAGCCTAAGTCTGGCAGACAGTATGGTAGCAGCAAGGTTATATAGAGGTTCCCCCTGAAAATGTTCGTTCAGATACAATTTTTAAAGCCTCTCCTGTAACTAATCCATGAAATAAGCAAGATTTGGACAATCTCCTGACTGAGAGGCATGGGAAGGTTTGAGCGGATATGCGTGTGCTTTTCTGTGTGTGACTGAACACAACTTTAGGTCAGAAGAAGGAAGAAAGAGAGAGAGCGAGCAGATTTTCTCACATTTACTGGATGTTCTCCAGGTCTCACCAGTAAACAAGTAGGTATGTGTGTAAGTTATTTTCCTCTCACAGACAATACAGTGTGGCTTTACAATCTTTCACAATTCCATAACACCTCAAATCCACCCCATTATACTTTCAGTTAACATCTGATTCTCCCGGAAACGATACATATCTTTTTTTTCACAACTGATAAAATGTTGTAGTTTTCAGTCACCTCTTTCAGGCTAAGTCTGTCAGGGTTCAATATTGTTAGATCACCTCTCCATTAGAATAAGTTAAACTTCGGGTCTTGGGCACAGTAACACTTGAACATTTTACACATATTTTATAGCAAGGGTCAGGATAAAAGTGTGAAAAAGTGCCTACAGTTCTACAGGGTCAATAATGTTCACAGCACTGGTAAATGTAGTTCCCATCTGTTCACCAAACCAAACTATTGATTCCACAGTTCTGGATAAAAGTGGGGATATTCTTGGTTTTAGCAGTTTTTCAGATGGTTTAATTGACTGACTCTGTAAGTTGATTTTCCTTTTAACTTTTCATACAACAACCACACGCTTGCAAAGAAGGTTTGAATTTCATCTAAGTTCTCGTATGATTTAGAAGGTAAAGGAAAACGGAGAAGACAAATTAGGTGACGAGTCGGAGGACAGACAGACAGACAGACAGACAGACAGACAGACAGACAGTGTTGGGGAGTAATGGAATACATGTACCGGCTTTACGTATTTAAAATACAAAATATAAGTAACTGTATTCTGTTACAGTTACAGTTTAAAAATGTGGTATTCAGAATACAGTTACTTTGCTGAAATAAATGGATTACACAGCGGTCTTTTCCTGTTTCATATGTTTGGCTATGCCCTCTCTATCTTTGGTAATTCCATGCCGGTGGAAACCCAAACAAAACACGCATTAAGAGTCTCTAATGCCTGTGTCTCAATCTCGCGGTCCATGTCACCTCTACTTGCAGCCCGCATAATGATGTGAAGAAATATTTTTTTAAATTATTCTTAAAATAATTTTTTAATATGAAGGCAATAGGCATAGTGTTGCAGGCATAACCCTAAAGAATGTAGCCTCATGGGCAGTGTAGCCCAGTTGTAAGTAAGCTATTAAGATTCGACTGTACACTGTGTTCGTGTTTTCCTCCAAACAATAAGTTCTGTTGGAGCAGCCTTTCAACGCCTCTCTCTGTCTCTCGCTAGCAAAGTTGACCCAGACAACAAAGTAAAGCTAGTTTTCGACTACGAGCCCGACATGGAACCTGACGTATTAGCCAGAGGTCCCTTTACTACGGTTCAGAGCCGTGGACCTGCTTTATATACGCACGGAATAGTTTTCTATAGGAGATCATTTCAAAAAGTGCAGCCTTACCTAATGTCCACCTACTGTTACTCATTTGTATTAAGATTTAAAAAATATAGTTAGTATTGGTATGTCAAGTAACCTTCAGTAATAGTAATAAATCACACAGCAATAGTACATTCATGTGGTTGTAAAAAGCATGATGATATATTAAGTAATCCAAAGTATTCAGAATACGTTACTTTCATTGAGTAACGTAACGGAATACGTTACAGAATCCATTTTTGTGCATGTATTCTGTATTCTGTAATGGAATATATTGTAAAAGTAACCTTCCCAACACACATAGACACACACACACACACACACACAGAGCGAGAGAGAGAGAGAGACAGACAGACAATGTGGAGCCTTCACTTTCAGCATAAAAATCCTAAAAAACATGATTAAAAAGTGAAAAGTTTCACCTTTTTAACATTTCATCAAAGCAGTTAGCAGGTTTTTGTGTGTTATCATTGGCGTGAAGTTAACCAGACATTAAAGTATAAAAGGAGAAAGCAAAGAAACAGCTGCTGTTGCCGTCAGGGCAGTCTGCTGTTTGCATATCAGAGCGGTAATTAGTTGTCATGGTTTTTTTTTTTGTCACAATGATTTTCAGACAGGAATCCTCACCACACTGTGAAGCACCTTGTAACTTTGACTCAGAGAAATAAATTTGATTAGTATACTTTCATGCCACCCATGGGCTTTGTAGGGAAAATAGAACGAAGTCAAATATAGAATATGTAAGCACTTGTTATGGACCTGTGACGGTCAAATTCTTCTTTTGTCCTCCACTTGTCCAGTTTCCTCAGATTTTTTATGGACACACTGAACACCATGCTAAGATATGACAATAGGTGAAAAGCAGTCAATATCCAAACAAAAACTATGAAATACCTTCATAAAGCCTGGAGAATTACTGCTTAAGACTAGTTTTTAAAATAACAAGAAAGTCTGTCTCCTTGGAAACAAAATATAAAGAAATGAGGGGTGGCTCAAAAGTTTTGCTCAGCATTGTATGTCTTTACAACTGTGTCAGAAATTGAGTCTGAAAAGAGATATTTTTAAAAAATATCTAATAACAACATAATGAAAGTACTTTTGGGTTTGTTTGTTTTTGGTCGCTTTCTTTATGTTTGCCTATTTTATTGCAATTTATCAAATATAAAGATTCGTTGCATTTTTTATTTTTTTTGTAACGAAGACAGAACAAAAGAAAAAGCCCTTGAACCAGATCAGTAGTGCATGCAGGAAGCAAGGGTGGTGTGGGGTGCAGTGGATGATGGACAGGCAGCACAGGTGACCTGAGAGCCCTGTACATCATCAAGGTTTGTGCATGGGGACATCCAACACTGGTGTGAGCAGCAATCATGCTGGCAGTGCAGAATCTCATCTTGGATTGCCTTCTCTCCTCTGTCTGCGGTTCACCGGCTGTGTGCGGGCCAGCAGGTTTACATGCTTTCCCTACTCTCCCAGAGAGTGATGTGTACTGGTCTCTGTCCAAGGTGCTGAACCTCCAATGGTGCATAGTGGTTCCTGCTTTCAGATGGTGAGTTGTCTTTCTTAAGCAAAAAGGAATCAGGATGCTCATCTGAGTTTTAGCACTTAGCACTTAAATCAAACAACAAGAAACAGATCATTTCTGGGGGGATAATTTTCAGTGGGACAGTTTATGTGTGACTGACTCTAAATAAAGTGTCAGTGTTCACATTCACTGAAGCAAAAAGCTGGGCAGTACAGCACTGTGAATCATGGAAATTAGAAA
>NW_005187596.1:218658-231056 GCF_000239375.1 Pundamilia nyererei
GCGCACACACACACACACACACACACACACACACACACACACACACACACACACACACATAGTGGATTTCTGTCGCTCATTATGTCTGACATTTAAAAGTGACATTTACCTGGGATTATCTGTAAATGCATTATTTATTGCAGCTGTGTTATTAGAGATTAGCACGATTTTAATTAACTTTTTCTTTTAACTATTAAAGCTAGTTGTTACACAACTGCTACTGTGGAGCTTCTCAACAATGAAAGTGAGAGTTTTCATAATTGCTGAAACACTGATAGCTACAGAGAATGCACAGTGACACATTTGGAAAATGCACAGTATAGTTTTTAACAAATTCAGTGCAGCAGCTGTTATAAAAACAAATATAAGAAAACAAATATTTTAGAAATCTGTCAAAAACTTGCTTAAGGTCATCAACTTTAACATTTAAGATGCTAACAGAGGTCGGTAGTTTGTCGGTTGTTTGTTTTTTGGCAGTTTTTCAGAGTATTGAATAGACTGGCCTTAATGCACATTGGCTAGCACATTTACCTCTGGGAACACTAGGACACTGAATATTTTCCACTTATGAATAACCTTCCACACTGTAGAATGATGGACTTCAAATGGTTTGGAATATTTACCATATTGATTGGCAGCAAAAGTTGCTTATTTAAGATCATTGCTGATATTTTCCTTTGTAGAACCATGTTAACTCACACCTGAATGCTCCAAACAAGCAAAGTGCCAAAAGAAATCTGCTTTCAAAGAGGTGTTCATACTTGATAGTGATCAATTAATCAAGCACATTTGATTATCGGCACCTGGTTACTGATACTCTTCCTTCCTATGGAGGCAAGAAATTAGTAAATTTGTAATTTTTTGTTTACAATGTTCCACAGTATCCTGTATAACTGTATGTTGTACTTCCTAGTAACATTTAGTCAGTTTTTCTTAAAATCCAGTTTACTTTTATTTTCATAGCTCTAAATCATATTAAGACACTTTATACTGTAAGATAAGTGCTCCACTATAAGCAAACAGTTCTTTTGCTACATGACTGTCCTCCCCTGATTCTTTTCCCCTGTTGTTCATCTTTGTAAATCTCCTTGTGTACATATGGCCAGCCTTATTTGTGCCTGTATGGCCTCCTCTTGTTTAGCCCAGTTTATCCCTGTGTATTGGCCCTATTCTATTCTTTGCTCCTTGTGTTTTTGGATCTCTGTTGAACCTTATAGATGTTGTGTCAGCCACAGTAAAGGCCCAGTTCCTTGTATTCTTTAATCCTGCATTTGGATCCTGTCTTCTCAGCTAAGGGTTGCTGCTACGGGGGAAAAGTGACAGATCTAAAATTATTGTCACAGTGTGCAATGAAGTTGCAATTTCATTGCTTCAGAGATGGGGTCCAGCTCTGCAACCACTTGCAATAAGTTACTGTCTTTAAAGCATGAATGCATGCATAAAGGTAGCAATGAAAAAGAGTCAGTCTTAAGCTAAATGGGGTCAAGTTTGCAATCTACATGCAATCTTTTATCAGTGAAAATAGAGCGATGTGGGATAGCTGTGAAATTGCAAATTTCCTGCTGTCTCTTACAAACACGTACAATCTAGATAAACTATAAATAACATTATCTACTTACATTCAGAGTCCAGGCAAAATTCATAAATTCCTCCACAAGGAGTAACATAAGGACTTAACTTCAGAATGACATAGGTGTTTTGCTGCCTTGCTTTTATATAGCAAGGCAGCAAAATATAATCCCCTATTTCAAAGAGACACATTACAGACGAGTTGTGATCATTGTTGCAGACTGACTCAGACTGAATGCAATGTGTCTGTTTGTGTTTATGTTTCTATTTATTAGATTGGAGCTTTGCCAAACCCTTGCTTATTTTTCTGGGTGATTTACGTCAGTCGAAGTCAGACCACGATTGCTTAGAGACATGTTGCCTCCCACCAGGGAACCTTGTGGTAACCCGAAGGTTGAGTGTTGCACATTCAGTCTTTTGTGAGTCAGATGACTGGTGGAACTACATTCAATTCAATTTCAGTTTTATTTATATAGCACCAAATCACAACAACAATCACCTCAAGGCGCTTAATATTGTAAGGTAGACCCTACAATAATACATATAGAGAAAAACCCACCAATAATATGACCCCCTATGTGCAACAGTTTTAGTGAAAGTGAGAAGGAAAATCTCCCCTTTAACAGGAAAAAACTGCATGCATTTGATACCAAATGTCAAATGTAAAAGAATTCAGTGCACTCTCTGTGGTCTTACTTTTATTCTAGTGTGACTGAACCATAACTGAGGCCGTAATTTTATGTTAACCATTTTGTTTATATTTGCATCTCCTCATACTTGCTTTAATTTAAGGAAAAATGATCCAACGGTTTATTTCTTTTCTTATCTGTTTAAGCATATCCTAGCCCAATGGGAAGTAGTGAAGTTCTTTAATTGTCATGCCCCTGTGCAGACATTTGTTCCTCATAACTTTATAAAGACCAATACAAAGTGTATGACACACAAACAAATGTTTTTGTTTGCTCATAATCCACAAAACATTATTAATGTATACTGATGTTCATTTTAATCAAATAGCAGATGATTGTAACTATATTCAAACACAAGCCACGGCTAAAGGCTGATATGCATGATAATGGAAGCTGCCTGCAGAATATTCTAGCAGTATTATGAGAAAATGATGAATATTTGACAGCAAACCCCACTGGAGGGACTCTCTCCGGCAGAGCTCATTTTGAGTGGCATCTGCTGACTTTCCAGAGAGAGCTCAACCATATTCTGGAGGTGGTAATTTTAGGAAATAAATTCAGCACCTTCACCAAACATTGGGGGGTCTCTGAAGTTTAAGAGGTCTTGATAATTCCCCCTTGCTTCTCAGAGAATTGTGGCCCATTAGCCCTCACACCAATGGAGGGACATAAGAGAGCAAGGATGCAGACAAAGGAAACAGACATCTGTACATTTCTGAAGGAGAGAATATAGCTGCTGATTACTAATGAAGGACACTGAGGAATTTTAGACTCAAGGTCGTCTAAAGAAACATAAACAGACGAAAAACCCTCCCACTGGATATATTTGCATGCAATTAAATGAGACATAATGAAGGCAACATTATTGATTTAATTAAGATAACGTTGAGTTACATATGACCAATGAACAATACAGTTCTATGTATACTCAGTGAAAAAAAATAGTGCTGCTTTTGGTCGTCAAAGGAGCTTGCAAAGAAAAGCGTCTGGACTTCTTTAAGTTGCTGGGACTTCCAGTGTAAGACGTTTCACCTCTCATCCGAGAAGCTTCTTCAGTTCTAAGGTCAAATGGTGGGGAGTCCCAGATTGAACCTAGTGGGAGTAACCCCCCACAGAGGGACAAAATGACCCCCTGATGATCCTCTAATCACCTGAGCCAAGGTGTGAAAATGGGTGTGGGTCCCAATCAGCCAGAGTTTCGGGTGAGTTCATTGTGAAACCTGGCCCCACCTTATCATGCGAATTCCTGAGGTCAGGTGGCCCAGGATGTGAGTGGGCGTTAAGGCGTCTGGGAAGGGATCTCAAAACTGGATTATAGATGGCAGACAGTTGGTGTCGTAAACCCCCGCCTCTGTTCAAAGATGGTCGCTCACAGTGGACATAGATGGCTTCTTTCACTCCTTTTTCAAACCATCTGTCCTCTCTGTCCAAAATGTGAACATTGGCATCTTCGAAAGAGTGTGCTTTATCCTTAAGATGCAGATGAACTGCTGAGTCTTGTCCTGTGGAGGTGGCTCTTCTATGTTGTGCCATGCGCCTGTGAAGTGGCTGTTTGGTCTCTCCAATGTAGAGGTCTGGGCATTCCTCGCTGCACTGTACAGCATACACCACATTGTTAAGTCTGTTTTGTTTTGTTGTCTTTCGGGTGAACCAGTTTCTGTCTGAGCGTGTTGCTGGGTCTGAAATACACCGGGATGTCATGCTTGGAGAAAACCCTCCTGAGTTTCTCTGATACACTGGCTACATAGGGGATGACAATGTTGTTGCGTCTGTCCTTCTTATCCTCCCTCGCTGGTGTCTGGTCTTCTTTTCTGTGCCTCTTTGCTGACTTTAAGAACGCCCATTTAGGATAGCCACACGTTTTGAGTGCTTCCTTTACATGTGTGTGTTCCTTCTTTTTTCCTTCAGGCTTAGAGGGAACATGTTCTGCCCGGTGGTGTAGGGTCCTGATTACCCCAAGTTTGTGTTCCAGAGGGTGATGGGAGTCAAAGAGGAGGTACTGGTCCGTGTGTGTGGGCTTCCAGTAAACTTCGATGTTGAGGTTGCCGTTCTCTTCAATGTGCACAGCGCAGTCCAGGAAAGGCAAACAGTTATCCTTTGTGTCTTCCCTGGTGAACTTGATGTTTTTATCCACAGCGCTAATGTGCGCAGTGAAGGATTCCACTTCTTGTGTCTTGATTTTGACCCAGGTGTCGTCCACATATCTGTACCAGTGGCTGGGTACTCTTCCTTTGAAAGAGCCAAGAGCCTTCCTTTCCACTTCCTCCATGTAAAGGTTGGCTACAATAGGTGACACGGGGGAGCCCATGGCACAGCCATGTTTTTGTCTGTAAAAGCCTTCGTTGTATTTGAAATATGTAGTGGTGAGGCAGAGGTCTAACAGTGTGCAGATCGGGTGTGAAGTTGGTCCTGTCCTCCAAGGAGCTGTCTTCTTGTAGTCGTTTTCTGACAGTGTCCACAGCCTCCGTGGTGGGTATGCAAGTGAAGAGAGAGACTACATCAAAGGACTCCATGGTTTCATCTGGATCCAGGGTAAGTTTCTGGACCTTGTTGGTGAAGTCGGTGGAGTTCTTGATGTGGTGTGGGGTGTTCCCCAAGAGAGGAGCAAGGATGGTAGCATAGTGTTTAGCAATGTTATAAGTGGCTGAGTTTATGCTACTGACTATGAGTCTGAGTGGGACAGCTTCCTTGTGGATTTTAGGAAGTCCGTAAATGCAGGGTATGGCATCCCCTGGGTAAAGGGGGGATGGTCAAACAGATTGCTGTAGTGAAACTAAATCTCTTAATTCCGAATACATTTAACTGCAAAATAACCATTAGGGCTAAAAGATAAAAAAGGGACATACTATATGAGGACATGACTACATGGCCACATCATTAAACAGTATTTTTCAGGAAGCTGTGTCAATCTGCACAGAGCACTTAAGGAGGCCACAAATTTAAAAAGAGGAACCGCTTTCAAAATAAAAGACCAGTTTCGTCTTCTAAAATGTTCTTGGTACAGGGTTACTGTACAGCTGTGAACAAACAGTGACCTTGTTTGATCATTTTGCTGTACCTGTTCTCAAGACCATCAAGTCTGCAACTAGCCTTAGAAGTTATGAATCACCATAAAAGGCTCAGCCCATTAAGAGTAACAAGAAATGGTACTAACACTTTCTCAGCCAGAGAAATATTTTCAAGTTGTGAGCCACTACCAGTATTTTGATGTTAATAACTAACCTATCAGGACTCCTCAAAAATGTTGTTCTATGAATATGAAAACAGCCAACAGATTTTAAAAAGTAATTTTATTCTATGTTTATTCGTAAAAAAAATTTCAGCACTTAAAAAGGACATTTTGGGCATTATCTCTGTTTAGTAGTATTTATGCTAATTAGCTGTGTGTAAACATCTCTTCTTGTTCACTAACCTCATGGTGTATTTTCTTCTTTACTTCATTTCCATCTGAGAAATGATACAATATGTTACGAGGTATTTAAAATCATCCTCTATAATATACAGATTGCTAGAAAATCTTGTCATTGGTAGAGGTAGGAATGAATACGTTGTCCTCATCTTAAGTAAGATTTACTTACTTTGAGGCAACAAGTTTGCATAATTTTTTTAAGTTCTGGGAAATAATTAGATTTTACAGTGCACAGACCTTTACCTCAGTCTTACCTTGGGTTCTTCCATCAGTGTTGGGAGGAACAGAGGATTCGATGCTTGACATTTTTGTCTTGTGAGGTAAGAAGCGTTTTCATTTACAAGTACAGAAAGGAAACATACGATGAAAAGCCCAAACTTTAGACATAAACCCTCTTTTAGTTTTTTTTTTTTAGATGGGTTTATGAGCAGGGAATAGTACTAAGCCCCTTTTAACTATTCAGTACAGGCATTCAAGATTTAGGAAATTAGTACATATTTATTCTAGGGCTGTAAACATTAACTCGTTAACATGGATTAATCCGTCATCATGATAAACCCAATTACAATTTTCAACTTAATTAACCCATCTGGAGCACAAAATGACTCAAAATCCCTGAAATGTCTCTGTCAACACATTTCGGGCAGTTTGTCCAAAGTTTGTCCATTCTGCGCTCCACATGGGTTAAGTGCATTAAAAATTTTAATCGTGTTAATCATTATGATGCGTTAATGCGTTAACGTTGACAGCGTGTGTGTGTGTGTGTGTGTGTGTGTGTGTGTGTGTGTGTGTGAACAAAGAATTTTTTTTCTCAGCTTACACAGACCAGTATGATTCTGCTAAAGACTAAAGAAATAAACATGGCACTAAAAAGCATGTGAGATTGATAAGGATGACACTGATTATTTTATGCATCTGACATATTGACAGATTCTCTTTGTTTGGACACTATTTTGCCACATTCTTTATAGAAGACAACAAAGCCTTAAATCAGCTTCTGATATGGTGCTGCCTAAAGGGGGGTTTTGTAAGAAGAATTACTGAGAAAACTGCTACTTTTATACCCATCTGTTCTCTTACTGGCATGCCTGTGGAGGGCTAATATCTGATATGTGCATATTACAAAGTTCTCTGATGGAAAGTCTATGCAGAAGGCATGCAGTGCAAAAAATATTAATCAAATCATAAAGCTTTTAAAAAGACTGAAGAGGGAGCGTAAATGGGGAGACAGTGGGCTATAAAGTGTCTGTGCATCCCTGCAGTCATAACAAGACCACTGATCCTCTGAAGCACATGTGATATTAGTATTCAAAGTAAATTTTTACAGCACTGCTGGGGGAAACTTGTGCAGAGAGTCAACTGTTTCAAGGATTTTCTAAAGAGCTCAATCATGTGTCTTCCCACTGAATTAGACTACTCCCATTTTGCCTGACTTTCCTGCTGCAGAATTTTCTTTCAAATCATTTCAAATTAATATCCCACTGCCTTGTTTTCATTAGTTTTCCATGTGCAGTAGGATTGCATAATTTGATAGATTTAAAGTCTTTCACACACCCCGAGGGAGGAAAAAACCCAGCCTCATTAGAGTGACAGATAAACCGCAAATACCAGAGCAGCTGATAAAGGGCTTGCAGAAAGAAATTTAATTACCTAGAAAAAAAAGAAGAAGAAAAAACTGGGGAAAAACAACAACTGCACTCTCAGGAAACAGATCACAATACTCTGACTTCTTAAATAGAAACACAATGCAGTCACATTGGCAAGAGAGATAGCCTGAGTGAGTGCAAAGCATTAATAACACTGCCAAATTAGAATTTCCTCTAACTGGTTTGTGTGCCAAGTTTTTAAAGTTATGAGTCTGTGTACAGTAATGATAGAAAATCTAGGGGCTAAAGAGAGATGGTGAATAGAATAGAATTTCCCTTTATTGACATTGTACATGTACAATGGCGCTCCACACCAACTGTGCTGGTATAAAATGAATAGCATGACAAACACAATGTCAGGGGTGTTGCCTGCCTTCTATTTGATTTTTACTGATTAACCCACAACAGTTTTTCACATCATAAAGCATGAGCTGTAATCTCCATATTCAGATGGAATCATTGCTGTATGTTGCACCAGCTGTGCACTGAATGCTCAGGTAGAATAGAAAAGCCCTGCATAAGAACCAGTCCATTTACCATTTACAATGGTGTTTTGGCCTTTCCCCTGCAAATCATTTAAGTAATGAATAAACCTCAGGATATGCACAATGTGGCCAAGTTTTGCATCATCCATGTACTAAAATCTAATTGCTAAACTCAATTTTCTCCAGTCTGCTCTTGATTCAAAGTGTCCCTCTGTGAATAAGAGTTGAATCAAAGGTAGCACTGCTCACTCAAACTGAGTCAGAACTTTGAAGACATTTGACTGCTTAAGGTATTATCTCTTAAAATGAAAGTTGCTATACCCATGAAACTATCAGCCATTGTTGGGACAAGACTTGCCAATGAGTTCAAAAATTGTCTGCCATATTGAACATGACACCATCACAGCTACCAGTCTCCTATTTTAGATTCTTTAGATTAGCTTCTGGTAGATTTTAGAATTCATTTACACATAAAGCACTAAATAGACTAACTCCAGACTATTTATTTAGATTTAAAGTCTTTAAAGCAGTTTAAAAAAATATGTTTGTGTAATGATGGTTTCTGTTGAGACAGTTTTTCTTTTGTTGATTTTTTAAAATCATCTGTCTTTTAAACATATTTTTAGTTCTGTGTTTTAACTTGTATTACTATTATCTGTATTTTATTTTTATTATATACTTTTGCGATTATTGCTATTTTTTTTTTTTGATTTGCAGTGCTATGTGTGTTCATGTCTGTGAAAAGCCCTTTATAAATAAACTTTACCTTCATGCTTCATTACTAAATAAAGTAGGGGAGGGCCTATACTTAATTTTTGTGGTTACTGAGAAATAAAAACTACATATAAAGAATAAGTAGGTAAGTTATGGGATGAGCACCTGTGTCTCATCGCAGTGGCTTTTGGAGGCAAGTAGTATTTTTATTTCACAATCTGTCCAGAGTGTACTGGACCTCTTGCCCTGTGATAGTATAAAGATAAGGCTCCAGCCCACACCCTCCTGCAGCTGTGAACTGGATAGGTATAAAAGAAAAAAATAGATGGATTTGGGATTCTTATAATGTTTATGAGCTAACAGACTGTCCAGTACACGCACTGAGAGTTGCTGAAGACACTAATAAAACCCTTGATCAAGACATTATATTAGATAGGAAATACAGTACAATGATTAGTTTTGCAAATACACTTCCTTTTCGACATTTATTCAGTAGTTTCTAGGCCGCTGAGAATTAAAATGGCGGAACTTCATTTGAGTCAAAACATTGTTTTTGTGGTAAATTATTAATATAAAAGACACTATTCACTTGAAAATGCGGTGCACAAAATTGTGAGTAGCTGCAAAATGATAGAATACATAATAATGAATGCTGCTTGACAAATGATGTACCATTAATTTCAAACTTATAGATAATGATGAGTTACTAAGCAACAGCCTGTGAGATACTGTGTTAATGAGACATGAAGTAATAATTATCTCATAAATATATGTGAATATACATGAGTTGTTGCTTCAATTTGTTATTTCTTGATATAAAATGTATACACTAATGAGTTAATTGAAAAATCTACCAAAGTTTCAAATTGAACATTCTGGTTGAAATTAAACCTACCGAGCAAAGCTTTTCTTTCTGCAGTCATAGGTTATTAGACACATTGCTGGTGCTAACTTCTCATTCTATGAGAAGAATGAATTATTAGTTAAACTATTAGGGATTTCCCTCTATAATTGTAGTGTCTTCACTATATGTGATATACAAATACGATCGATGATATAATTTGGTGTTAACAGATAAAACTGACTTGACTTGGATTAAGATATTACCACAGTGATTCTTGACATAAGGAACAAAACATGTCCGGAAGATAAAACCCAATTTTGTGGTTAAAAATATGCATACAAGTGTTAACCCAACTGCCTAAAAGACAAACCAAGGCAATTTTTTATACAACAAAAGTATGATTTTGCATTTTTTATACATATTTATTTATTTTAAGTAGTACAATATATTACCAATACCTTAAAAATCCATTGTCCAGAAGCAGATGTGATAATATTAAAATACAGAAATCTTTTTTTAAAAGTAATGTAAAATTAAACATCATGGCTCTTGTTACTAAGTATTTAAGTCAATACCTTATTTAATATCAACATATGCAATTGATAATTTATTTTTACATATTTTTTAAGTGATTAAAATCGTGTTCAGTTTTTGTCAACACCATCAGATATTTTTAAAAGTAGAAAGGAATCAGGAATTATTGTGGGTAGCTTACACTCTGAGGACCCCTTTACCACTTCCTGTTTGGTACACATGCCATGAGGTCACTGCTGTGATAATTTTTTTTATTTTAATTTCATTTATTGCAGACCTTTCTGATAAAACTCTGTGTCACAACCATAGTGTGTCAACACCAAAGTTGATGTAATCCAAGATTTAATCTTTTTTTTTTGTAAAAAGAGCTTAATTTAGGTAGATTGTAGAAGCAATAAGCAACTGATGAAAAACAAGATGGCTTCTGTCAGAAAAACATATGTTATGAGAGAAAGTAGGGTATTTTGTCAACACCATCAGGATTTTTGTCTGACGGTGTTGACCCTTTTTCTAATGGTGTTGACAAATGCCACAAAAGTGTGCTATTCACCATTCATATTAATATTTTTTAATAATATTTCAGATATATTACTTCCTGTGTATTTTACTGATATTTCTGCTTTACAGATGTGTCAAATATAATAATAATAATAATAATGGATTGGATTTATATAGCACTTTTCAAGGCACCCAAAGCGCTATACAATGCCACTATTCATTCACTCTCACATTCACACACTGGTGGAGGCAAGCTACGGTTGTAGCTACAGCTGCCCTGGGGCAGACTGACAGAAGTGAGGCTGTCATATCTTGCCATCGGCCCCTAGGCGGTAGGGTAGGGTAAAGTGTCTTGCCCGAGGACACGACGTTATCAAATTTGTCTTATCTTGAATCTCATTGTTTATGTATACATTATTATTATTACATTAATTTACATTATTATACTGTAGGAAAATGCTTAGTCCTCTGCATTTAACCCATTCACTCAGTGATGCAGTGGGCAGCTACAAATCCAGGATAGCCACTGTTTGTTTGATTTGTACGCCCAACCTTCCGATCATGTGACATCTACTGAGCTATCTCTGCCATGAGAGTTGGTCTTTAAGTGATGATGTATGAATCCTGCTTCCGGGCCTAAACTACTCTGTGTTTATTAAGCCTGTTGTGCTGTTAAAATGTTTTAATGCTTTTTATCCTTTTTTATTACATCTGAACAAGCCCCTAAAAACAGCCAGTGATCACTGTCAGCCTAACCATCGGGAATCCTCACGTTAACTTTTATCAAGTGGTAAAAAGTTAGCATTCATCCTCCAGCTTCACTGTGTTTATATTATGCTAACATAGCTGTGTCGCTAGCGATCATTTAGCACATCACTATATAACCAGCTAGTCCAACTTCAGTAACCTGGCAATAGTCACTGCTGTTTAGTTTTCTGTCTTCATTTATGTTGGAAGTGGTAGCAGAGCTGGTATATCATGTTCAGGTGGAAACAAGCAATCTAACTTCTAACTTTGTTAAATTTCATATATTCTGTTTTCATGGATGCCTGGATGTTACACCTGGTAGAGCCACACACTGATCATTTTATTAAAGATGAAAGAATTCAGACAGTTTGTAACTCTCAGTGATGCTGCAGAGTTCCTTTGACTTTGGAATCTGCAGTGGAGTTTGGACCTGGAAATGGCTAATGACATCAGACTTAAAGACTGGATAGCATCTCTATTGCTTAATGCATAATTGTGTTGTGAACATTCATCCTTAATCTGTGAAAAGCATAAGTGTCAGAAAAATTATAGTGATTATAAAATGGTACATTTCAGACTAGAATGGCAAAGGGGAACCTGTCAGTAGAGGAACGAAAGAGAAGGAACGGGGATGATCAAAATAGAAGGAGAGAAAAAATTAACAGCCAGCCTGAGCTGAAGAAAGAGTTTCTCATAATGGAAAGGGAAAGATTGAGAAATAGAGTAAGAAAGAGAAAAATTTAGAACATCAGTGATCTGAAAGAAAGAGAAAAAAGGCAGAAGAGAAGGTTTTGGAAGAAAGCACAGAGTCAAAAGGAGAGAAAGTCCAGCAGGGTCTAAACACACAACCACAGAGAACTTTAGGAATCAAGGAGTAGTAGGCAGCTACTTGTTGGTGAACTATTAAGATGTAGAACTTGACATGTGCAAAAACAGAATTGTTATGATGTGTTTTGTGATATTACAAAGGTTGTTAAGGTTTAATGGTCATTTTGAAAGAAATAATATCTTGTTTTCTACTACTTGTTTTCTGTCAGTGCGCCTCAGGGCAGCTGTGTATGAGGTGCCGTAAGGGACATTATTACTGAAACGCTCTCACACACACAACTGAAATGCTCTCACACACACTACTGAAACGCTCTCACACACACTACTGAAATTTTACCTCTCACACACACTACTGAAACGCTCTCACACACACTACTGAAACGCTCTCACACACACTACTGAAACGCTCTCACACACACTACTGAAATGCTCACA
>NW_005187596.1:245577-269898 GCF_000239375.1 Pundamilia nyererei
TGTGTGAGAGCGTTTCAGTAGTGTGTGTGAGAGGTAAAATTTCAGTAGTGTGTGTGAGAGCGTTTCAGTAGTGTGTGTGAGAGGTAAAATTTCAGTAGTGTGTGTGAGAGCGTTTCAGTAGTGTGTGTGAGAGCGTTTCAGTAGTGTGTGTGAGAGCTAAAATTTCACTAGTGTGTGTGAGAGCGTTTCAGTTGTGTGTGTGAGAGCGTTTCAGTAATAATGTCCCTTACGGCACCTCATAGCTGTGGCTACAATGTAGCTTGCCATCACCAGTGTGTGAATGGGTGAATGACTGAATGTAGTGTAAAGCGCTTTGGGGTCCTTAGGGACTGAGTAAAGCGCTATACAAATGCAGGCCATTTACCATTTTAGTGTGTCAACACTGTCAGATTTGTGTCACCACCGTCAGCACCTTGTTAACTCCATAATATGGAGTTTTGGTTTATTTTTCTCTTTTGGAGAACCATATAGTTTCCTCCCTCATGATCTTCGAATAAAAATACGTAATTGTCTCAATAAATGTGTAATTTGCATCCTGCTTAATATGATTGTTTCTTATAGAGATTAAATACAAGCTTCTGAAAATATGTATGACTGTAACTCTAATAATAAAAAGCCAAAACAATCTTAATTTTAAATGTGGTATAATTACTTTGAAAACATGTGTGCATAAACAATAGAATAGAGAAGCTGCTAATAGTCAAAATAGCTGAAACAACTTAATTTAAAAAATATATTTTTGCATTTCTTTGTGTCTGACGGTGTTGACAAAAACCTTGCACTTCTTCAGCAAAAGCATAAATTATTAAAAAATGTTACACCTGGGAGATTGTACCAAAACATGGTGAGACAGCCAAAACTTTATGTAACAATTATATGCAAATATGTTTTTGAAAAATCATATTTTCGAAGATTAAAACCTGTTTTGTCCCTAATCTCAGGAATCACTGACCAACAACATGTCTGACTGCTTGTTTGTACTTCCATTGCATCTATTTTTAACCCGTTATTTTGTTGTGCTGCTCTAAAATCTTAGAAATTACTTTCATGACTCCTGTAGTGTCATAACTGAGAGATTCAGGAAAATAAGTACGCATCTGCTTTATAGCAGATGCGTACTGGTCTGTCATTTAAAAAATATCACAACAAAGAAAACCAATTATGTGGAAGTGATGCAGTCCAGAGCTAAACACTGGCTTCAAAAACAAATCGTGCTCCAGCATTCAAAAAGGTAGCAATAGGATTTTTAAGTACGCATAGATATGTGATATTACCAATATAATAACAAATACATTTCCCTTGAAATTGGAACATTAATCATGTCAACACAGCAGAAAATTGCATAATGTCATTAATCATATTTGATGCCCCCAGAAAACAAAGGTACTTTTAAAGTTAAATTTGGTGCTAGAGCAGAAATCAATATATGAAGACTGTTCTTGATTCATTCACAGCTTGCAATTTCACAACATCCTTTTTTCTATTTGGGGATGATGTGGAGATTATGTGAAAGCTGTCAGATGGAATCAGGTTAGTCACCAGCGAGCTTGCAGTTCGGAGCTGTGACTGTGTCGCAGTGACACATACTGTACCACAGAAGCCTATCTCATACTGATCACACTTGGCACATTTCTCCTGATAGCAACATATAGCGAGTCAACAGACGCAAATTCACCAGTGCAATATGGGGGTGTGTAAGTATGCTCTGCATGCGCCTTATCAGAAAGAAAAAATGAATTACAGATGGCGAATAATAGATGGAAAGACTCAGAGGGAAAGTATAACGCTAGTTTTCAAGCAAGTCTGATAATGTCTAGGGATGTTTATTTGGCTGGTAGTGATATCCTTAAAACTCAAACGGCTTTTAACTTGTCACAGTATCCATCTCTTCATAATATCAATTAACACACAATTTTTCATTCTTTGTGTACATCAAATTGGACACTAGCTCAGTAAGTGAACTCGATCCTAAACGCTACTGTTTCAAAGAATTTTCACATCAATGCAACAAACGAAGCATTCTTATCTGGCAAACAATGTTTGAGTTGGGCCTGAAAATTCTTGTCAAGACAAACACTGCAAGGAGTTTTACTTCTAAAAGCACCCTCAATGGACCCGGTGTAACCACACTGACACTGATATACACAGGAGGCACTGACACAGTTGGGCTGCCACGTGATGTAGACAGTGCCTTGCAATTAAATTCTCATACCACTTTGCTGAGTCAACTTTGATGACCAGAGTCATCCATCCAGTAATAAGCCCTAGGTGCATAACAAATGAGTCCACATTAAACAGAGAATGTTGTGTTTGACACATGGAGGAGTGCCTCACTGTTTCTCAGGACTAATTGTCTCTCATTAGTATGAAAAGCATGACATGATACAGTTTATACAGCAAGGCAGTGAGGCATGATGGAGCTGTTTACCCATGTGGAGGCTCTTTTATCTTTTCTTGTTTTAATTTATTTTCTGTACTTGTGAAAGACTGGACCATATTTTTTCTTATTTTTATTTTGGGGCTTAAAGTAAATGCAGAAAGTCGTCCACTGGGAGCGGAGTGACTCAATTAGTTGGTACCTGATGGGGTTGCTCAAAATATCCACATTAACTTAAAGAGACCAAATCGTTTCAATGGATTTGTTTTTGCTGTGTTTCTTTCCATATACACAAGGTGTCCTTTGTATTAATGCTATGATGCATCAGGTCCAAAAATCACTGGGCAGACTGCAGGACTTTAGCTTCTGCACAAAGTGGAAACATTTTGTTTTGCATTTTTTTAATTTTAGTTTTCACTTTTATTTCTTGACCTTTATTTAACACGTTTGGAGTCTCACTCTCTCCAGTGTTCTACTGGATCACTGTATAAAAATCCATTATAAGCACAGGGAGTTTATGTAAACTCTACACAGGAGGGATCTGGGTTGTCCTTGTTATGATGCAATAGTGTGAACCATTGAGCCACTGTACTGCTAATTCATTTTATTTTAAATCACTCAGTTTAGGTTTAGGCACCAACACTACTTCACAGACCTAAAAAAACTTGGAAGTAGTTTCTGTATATGAAAAGCAGGGCCAGTGCTGAAGTGCCTCAAACCTATATTCTTTTGATTGGTCAGCAGCCCATCTATTTGAGGGAAAAATAGACTTTCCATTGTATAGAAATCTGTGGGGAAAATTGGCCTTGGCGTCTTTGCTTGTCAACTTTAGTAAACACTTTCCTGATAAGATTATGGAGATTATGGTCTCAGTCGGTTTCAGGACATTTTTAAAAAGACATGACGTTTATTCTGAAAATTATAGTTATAATTAGAGTCAAAAATGAGGACTGTCCAGGGTATGCTCGGACCCACCAATCAGTCATCATACGCGTTTTTAAAACACCAAAAGGGCCACAGCAATAGTGTTCAGCTGCAGGCTTCAGAGTGGGGCATGACTAACCAGTGGGTAACATAATCCATCTTTTTTAACGCCTGTGGACGGTTTAGAAAATGTCATCAGATGGTCAAGAAAAGGCATTAACTCTGGAGTTTGGATAAAGACAATACAGGACACCCAAGGCATATTAAAATATGATGAGTAAGGACTAAGGCCTGTTTTGACCTTTACTTCAAGTATTAGATTTTTTAGAGCAAAATTGGCATCAGGTGTCAGAGTATGCAAATGAGAAAGGCATCTGAGATAGACAAAAGGACAGAAGGAGCTGGTCTTGTCCTCCATTTGGACAAGCATCTTTCTTACTGAAGTCTCCCCCCTGAGCAAGCTACTCTACTGAATCGTTACCCGCTTAAGGGGTATGTTCTTCAGCTGAGCCTGACTTTTGACCTCCCTGTGGAGATTCTTGAGCTTGTTCTTTCGCTTGTTGTGAGGATCAACAGAATGTCACAACTAAAGTGACTTCCCACACAACACTGTGCATGGCTGAAGTTCATAAAGTTGCAAATGTTAAATCAAATGTGACAAGTAGCAGAATTAAGGAAGCTAATGTCCCTAACCAAAGACCGACCAAAAGCACAAAAACATTTCGATATATAGAGGTTTTGTGCTAAAATCTTTACTGTCAATGCCAAAAATTGTGTGTGTTTGAGAAGCAAAATGGAAACCAAAGTATGCAACACATTACACATTTATGCTCATCTCTGTAACACACAGTAAACTTGATAAAACAGAATTTGTGGAGACAAGGTGTTAACACAGGAGGCATATAAAAGAAAGATACTAAGCTTGCTCCAACATGGAGGCGCTAAAAGCTGCGGTTGCTTAATGTCTCAAAAACCCATTGACCCTGTAATTTTAATACAAATTATTCCCTGACACCAAATATATTTGTCATAGCTATAGTTAATTTCCCCACTTACATCATCTGTATCAGTGTAAAACAACTTTTTAATTACACTTTAAGACTATTCTTAATTAAGGCCATCAGTTGGTGAAAAACAGGCTCTGATACATCAGTTGTTTCAATTTTCACATATCTCCTTCTTTTTTAAACCAAGGATCCTGTTGGTTTAGCATTGGGAGTGAAGTGTTGAGCATAAATGAAATGAATCAGTGCATGTGGATTTTAAGACATATGCCCACCTGCTCATTTGCAGTTTTTTTGCAGTTATTTGCAGTTATTCAGTCTGTATAAAGGTTAGTAGTTTCTCCTTAATTCCGGTCTTCAGAAAATGCAGTTTGCTGCAACAGGAATAGTTTTGCCAATATTTAAATACTGGGAGGCAGCACATACTTGAACTCTCTAAGATTTTGTAATCACAATGGAGCATTAAAATGCATAAATAGTGTGTGTCTTCTTCCACTCTGGAAGTCATGAGAATCTTTGTGGCTCATAAACATGAATAATTTTGAATAAATATGTATTATCCCCTGGAGCACAGTTGCTAGAGTATATTCATTTGGCATAGTTGATTGCCTTTTTCATAACCTTCGCTACCCTCATGTGCGTGTTTTAAGGCAAATAATTAAACTATGACAAATATATGCCTCAAGCGATGCAAAAAACGTACATGAGATTATCCTCCATTGAAATTGGTTCTCAAGAGTCTTTTTGACGATTTTACATCAAAGACAAGGAATTAGATTTCATGTTGCTCTGGTTTTCCTTTACCAACACCTTCAACATCCTGTTAGATTTTTGTACTCGCTAATGAAAGTAACAGCTAATGTGCATTGAAACAATAATGAGACATATAATTTGAAGCTATTTTCAGGCTCCTGCCTTTCTGTAAATAGACCTCCACAGTATCATGTCTGCGTCATTTTTAGTTCAGGGTTGTCTAATGATATCTGATAGACCTCAGGGCGTTGTTAATGATCTTGTTAGAATGAAGAAAAAAAAACAACTCATAATCTTGTACTGAAGATAATAGCGATAGTATCTCAAAGTATTTTTAGCCTCTACTTCATTCCCACCACCACTGGCATCGTATATGAGTATTATATCCAAACATTAACACACAAACACTTAAAAAAAGAGAGTGAGAACAGAGCAGCCATGGCAAAAATGAGGTGAAGTTTATGTAAGTGCACCGCTGATGAGTCTTACATGAATAAATGAACAGGTTTGAACTGAGTTCGTTTTGGTCCCAGACTTATTTTACAGCATCAATTTAACAGGCCCCAGCTTCAGCATCAAGCATCATGGCTAATTACTAATCACTTTGACTAAAACTAAATAATAAATAAGCTATACCAAGCAGCTCCATCAATAATTCGACCAAAAACAGGCTCCAGCTCCTTTAACGGAACATTAAAATTCTAACTATCTTTTAGCAAAAGAAGAGGTCCTTGAGACATACAATGGGATGTAAAACAAAAGTGTATGCAGTGTGCAATTCAATTTCCATTTCAAATAAGAGCTGTTGACCTGCTGGATGAACTAAACTGCTTAAGGTTTCCACTTAGTAAGTCAATACAAAATTATTTGTCTACTTCTCTCCTTGCCACCTTGAACACACAAACACACACATTGTCTCCCACTCACTGAAGCACATGGAGTTCTGTGTCTCGGTGAAGTAATTGCTGCAACCTGACCACCCACCATAGCCTAAAATACAGGCAGAATGCCAATTATATACCACATCTTTGTGTGCATACACAGGTCTAATTAAGAGAAGTGTTGTCTATTAGTACACATACTTTGCATTCACTGCGTAATATGCTTCCCTCTGCCCAAACAGTGCCGGCTTCCTGGTTCAGGAAAAGCTAATCGACACAGAAATGTTTCTCATGGCCAACCTTCACCCATCTTACAGAGCAACAGACCTCCATCCTATCAAACCGATCATTCACACTACCTCCAAGTAGAGATGCGCGCTACCTCAGGATCAACTGCATTTTTTATGCTTAGTATATATCTTTATATGCCTCTGGCATGTTTATTTGAAGCATAATCTCCAAAGACCCCACTGCTGTTTATACTGCCAAACTTTTTGAGTTCTGTCTGAAAAAATTGATCAGACTCTCGGTGTCACTTTCTCTTTTCACTTTCCACTGTCCTCTGTGGTAGATGGGGTGAGATCAATAAAATTGATGAATTCACCCCCTTCCTAATCCCAAGAAGAACTTCTGGAAACTATTTATGCAGCAAAACTTCTGCTGTCTGTTATTCAATGAAGACAGAAGGAAGTTTGTCGAGCTACTCGCCTTCTGCATGGAGGTCACATCTCCCTTTTAATGAGGATTCACAGTAAGGTGACATTACTTTCAGCCATTATAGCTAATTAGGGGTTTAAATATGTACTTACTTTATTGCTAATGGTGGTCTACATACTAGATATGAACAGAAGAAACATACATGCTAACACTCAGAAAGCAATAAATCTCAGTATGGGATTATTTTTATTTAAAGTACCTGAAAACAAGTATCTCAGGATGCCTCAGTCAAGCATTTCATGAGCAACCATGTCAAAAACCTTTTTTTATTTCATTAAGAAATAATGACAGTAGCACAGCAGTGAATAGTCATGAATACCAAGATAACAGACTGAAGTCGGGCTTTTCCAGCTCTTTTCCAGTGCTCCTAAGCTCAAAGACATAGGGGACAGAACCACACTGATTAATTCAAAGGCTTTCATTGTTTGAACACAGTAATACTTTGAAACCACTGTGTATTCAGAGTCAGGCTGGACAAAAACACAAGGCAACCAATTACAGTTAAGCCAGCTCATGAGTTCAATTCTCACTGTATAATTGGTTGAAGAGGACTTAAAATGTATTGGCTAATGAAGCCAAGACAAGACAGTAATACAGACATCAAATTAATGTTGCAAGGATAAGAATATAAACAGTACCAATATAAACAGTGTAACTAATTAGAAGAAACATGACAGATTTGACAGTTATGCCAACGGGCAGAACTGTGTTCAGCATGTTGTGGATCCCTGTGGAATAGCGACTTGATGATGACGAACACCTCTAGGAGCGGGTGACATTTTATTCCCATTCTCTAGAGCTTTACTTATGCTGCAGAGGCATGATTAGCTGGTGCCTAATGTCTTGCAAAGGCATAGTCATTGTAATCTTACATTCAGAAATCCAGATCTTTAAAACTTGGGCTGGTTTGTGTTTGGTGTCTGTATGTGTATCTGGTTTATGATAGGCAAACAACATAAACTAGATCACAAGGTGTCCTGCACAGCAAATCGAAAAGTGTTAAATCTTTTGGTGTTAATAGTCTCCTTGCAAAAGTAGAGTTAATTTTACTCTAAGCAGAGTCATATTCTTTTAATGTAACTCTGAGGTGTAAAATGATAGTAGTTAAAATTGAGTGTTAAAAATGAGTGTTTCTCTGTCAAATCTGGAGGTGTTACAATGGAAACATTAACTCTTGACCTCTTAACTCTGAACTCCTAGAGGGGCTATGACACCAACAGAGTAAATTCACAGACTCCGCCCCCAGCACGGCTCCAATCGAAGCTGAAGTGAAGCCGTTTCAGAACATTTTGCTCTACATATTTGAGTTGTTTGCCATGATTGGTAAGTCATTTTTTCAAAGATTGTTTCAATTGTTATTAGCTTTTACTTCTGTGGCTCTTTGGAGTTGAGACAAAGCTGTGTGAAAGGCATTAGCCATGTTGCTCGCTGATAGCATAATATTCTGTTTTAGCTAGCTGAAAGGTATTGTTTGCGGGCAAATACCACAGCCTTGAAAAAAAGCTTGCATGTGAATTTTCAGTCAAACTTTTGGTCAAATACACCTAAAACAATGTGTAGAATGTGAAATGTTGGTATAATGGTGCTACTTGAAGCCTGAAAACGAAAGCCAATAAAAAAAAAAAAAAAAAACGAGCAAACAGCAGTAGCTGACGTCCTGACTGGATTCTACGGTAGCATTTAGATCCCTCCAGAGTTTTGTGCACACGGTTTAGGTAAAAATGAAAAAGGTTGAGGTTTTACATTTAGTTCAGTATTACCTGTTGCCTGTGTCTTTGTCTTTTGGGAAAATACTTTACACAAGTAATGGCTCAAAGAGGATTTCTTTTTTTCTTTTTTAACTGTGCTGCAATTGTTTACTGGATTATTTGTGCCATTAATTACTGTCAACTAATTTTTATTCGATCTCCGCACAGGATATGCTTGTGAAGATGGAATATGGGGGAGAGCAGAAGTGCGTTGAAGTTCCACAAAGGGATGAATGAAGGACATGCATATTGTATTGAAGAAATAAGTGATGAGAATGCTGTTATTTGCATTTACCATATCAGACCTTTTGATAAACACAATTCTAATGAACGTGAGAACATGTATACTGTTACATCTTTCAGAAAATGTTTTGAAATTGTGGTGCACAGTTCAGAATAAATGTTTTTCAAAAACCATTGCATCTTTTTAGTAAATGTTTATTTCCAAAAGAAATTTCTAGAAGTTCAGAACAGTAAAATTCCCGCTTTTTAGAATGAATTAGAAGATAACTCTTACGTAGTTAAACTAAAATACTCTTTGAGAGTTAATATATAAACTCTTAACACCAAGTGTTAAATTATCAACTCCAGACAGATTTGGTGTTTAACACTAAATCAGAGTTAACGTACCAACTCTCCAAAAAGAGTTAAATTAACACTCTCTGGTGTGGACCCATATAGACACTTTAATAGTGTTGAAATCAAATCCGACAGTGTTAATTTGGACATGCTGGATTTGCTGTGTGTGGTCCCTAAACTGGTACATTTTCTGAATGTTACAAATATAAAAATTCTAGAAGTGTACACAGAATCTACACAGCTGTTAGTGTTTTCCTGTTACAACTGTGGCCACGGAAGTGATTGGAACACCTGAATAGAACAACTTGTATGAGTGTGTGAATGTATTCATTTAAGCATAATATATGCAAAAGTATTCACCTGTGCAACAAGTGTAGTCACAAAATTCCTCTCTACCAAATATTTCACATATAGGCATTATAACAAAGTGGAATCTACTGGGAATGACAGCAACTCAGCAGGTTGCAGGCCAAGTAAAATCACAATGTGGTCAGCAGATGCTGAGATGCATAGCGTGCAGAGGTTGCCAACTTTCTCCAAAGTCAATCACTACAGGCCTGTAAACTTCATTTGGTCTTCAGATTAGCTCAAGGACTGGGTTTCCATGGTCAAGCCTTATCTCAGCAAGCATAATGAAAAGTATTGGATGCAGTGGTGTAAAGCATGCTGCCACTGGAAAAGTGGAGACGTGTGTTGTCTGGAGTGACATCACACGTCTCCATCCAATCCCACATCTCCGAGATTGTTGTGTTGTTTTTTTTTTTTCCTTCAGGAGTTGGTTCCATTGAAAGGAACTTTTAATGCTTCAGCACACCCAGACATTTTGGACAATTTCATGCTCCCAACTTTGTAGGAACAGTTTAGGGAGAGCCCCAGCACACCAGTGCACAAAGCAAAATCCATAAAGACATGGATGAGCGAGTTTGGTGTTGAAGAACTTGACTTGCCTGGACAGAGTCCTGACCTCAACCTGATACAAAACCTTTGGGATGAATTAGAGCAGAAACCGTGTGCCAGGCCTTCTTGTCCAACATCAGTGTCTGACCTCACAAATGTCCTCAAAGATTTCCATAAACACACTCCTAAAACTTGTGGAAAGCCTTCACAGGGGAGTGAAAGCTATTAAACCAACAAAAGGTCTTGAGATGACACAGCCAATATTGTTTGTTAATACTGATTGCAATGGCAAAGTTTTGTGAGATGAAATCTAATTTAAAGAACTAATAGACTCACTGTTATAATTTATTATCAGATTGAGAAGATTTAACTAACAAACATTCTCCCAATTTACACAAACGAACACATCCACACGAACTGGAAAAACACATGACAAATATATATAAATTATATATAATATGCTTTTTGTACACAGCTGTGGCCTTGAAAGGTGAGGATACTTATAGTGAAAATAGTGAAGTTGCAGCAGCTCCATCACAATGTTTGAAAGCATCTTCGGCTCAGGTTCGGCTCTTTGTCATCTTTATTGCAAAGCATTTGATACTGTTTTTACGCTGCAATTTCAGCTCTGAGTTGAGGGCGGTGCTCTGTTTTTCTGTCTTTCTACATTAACTACCGAATCATTCTTTTTATTCCACTTCTGTTGCTGAAGCATTTCTTCTTTTGCAATGAGGGTCTTTGAAACAATTGCAAAAAAGATCTCATGAACTGTGTGCAGAGTCACTTTTCTTGTGAAGCAGCCACGGAATTGGATGTTTTTGTGAAATGCATATATCTGTGACTGAAATTACAAAGGAATCGGCTGCTTCCTTGCTGCTAGTGTAATGAGAAAGAAACAAATGTGAACTTTGCAGTAAATGAATGAATGCATACAGGTTATTATTATGGCCCTTAGTATTGATTAAAGCCTGATCCTGTCCTCTAATTTTTATGCCTCACAAACCCAGATACATTCTTTATCAGTTTTATATATTCCATATAATCACTTCTTCATGTGGCCTCCTCCAGCTGGATTGTAAGGCTCTCAGCACTGCGAGTCACAGACCTCTGAACCAGTTCAGCAATATATTTTCTCCCTGTTGAGGCCATGCAGGCCAGGTGCTATTCAATGACTGCAGTAGAGCAGTAAATTCTGCAATGGTATCTGGCGATGATATCTTATCTCTATGACTGCTTGCACGCACGCACACACACACACACACACACACACACACACACACACACACACACACAATATGGTTAAAAGTATGTGAAAACCTTTGCACTGAGCCAACTATGGGCATTTCCGTGCTGCCTCATCGACTTTCACTCTTCTGGTTTCAGGCTTTCTACCAGATCTTGGAACCTGGCAGCAGATATCGGCTCTATAGTGTCAACAACAGCCTAAGGTGTGGTTGGTCCTAATGTTCTCCATAGTGTGCTTTGGAAAAAGGAAACCTATGTTTGAATCTCCTGTTCAGCTAGGGTCTTTCAGTGTACAGTTTGCATGTCCTCCCCTTTTCCCAAAGATATGTTACATTATTTAAAGTGATGATTCTAAATTTGATTTGCCACTGATGTGAAGCAGATGTGAAGTCTGTAAAATAAAACAGTCTATTAACATATGTTTGTTAAAGGTGGCTTGTATTCTAAAGGCTTTGAGTGTTGAGAAGGACTTGAAATACAATATGTAAATCCAAGTGCAGTCCATATCACATGAAAGATTAACATAACATTTGGGTCCTAAAACTAAAATGTAAGTACGTTAATCCTTCTGACAGCCAGCAGGAGGGGGACTTCCTCAGGTTCCAATAAGTCTGAGAAAATAACCTTATTCCTCACTTGATTTATTACGTCAGTAAACACTTTTCTAATGAGCTCAATTGCTAAATTAAAGTCCTATTTAATACAGCATGTTTTTCATTTAGTAAATTAGTCTCCCAATTAAGAATAAAATAGATCATAAAGCAGGGTATGCTTTATGTGATTGACAGTGTGCTACCGTGCAAACAGAGGTTAAAGTGGGACGGAACGTTCTGGAACAGCATCCTGGCACATTCAGTGAAAGAGTAATGAAATCTAATAGGCAGTAAAATGCATAATAATATCAGCTGAGTTCCTTTTTGATGTACCGCAGCCTGGTTTCCAGCTGATACCACTGAACTATTCCCTGCTACACGGTCTGCACACACTTTTCTTTCTTTCTCATTGCCTTCAGGCATTCATATGAGCAGACGGACAAGTTGAAGTCGTGATACTTCAGCATCTAGATGTTACAGAAGAGGACTGAACGCAGTTATCGTTTCTGAAGTGGAGGGTAAATTCAAATGCAGACGGTGCATATTGAAATTACCTGCATTTGAAACTGAATGCACACAATCTGCTAGCGAATAGAGGGCAGGGCAGAGTTGGGTGCCCATTATCACTGGTAGGTAAGGTTAGAGGGCACAGTCATCAATCTGAATTAAAACTCATGAGTCTCTTTAGTATCAATTACAATATTTTACCTTTACATTTTTAGCATACTGTGTAGGGGTTGGAAAACAGCCATGAGAGTTTGTGTATCATGGGTCCCTAGTACACCTCAGAGCCACACAAGCAGCACGGGTCAGCTTATCAGGGGAGCAATTTGTGAATAACATAGTGGGTACGTCCAAAAAATACATTCTCCCTTATTATCAGTGTTGACTTTGTGATGGGAAATTCATGAAATTACCTCGAGGTCGTATTCAATGAGACTTGGAAAAGTCTTTACTCAGGTTGTAGAGTTTGGTAGTTGAGAGACATTTCTCAGGGGGCGGTATTTTAATTGTCCACTGCTGGACATTAAAAATAAGGTTTTAGACATTTCTGCAATGACGTCACTTTTCTGACTCAGAGGCTGCATCCATTTTTTTTATGTACAGTCTGTGGTCCAAATACAAAAGATTTCCTTGAAATAAATCTCGTTTATTTGTGACTGTGTCAGGAAAACATCCTCTGGCTCTGCTCACACCTGTGACTCATTTGTGCTAGGCTGTAGGGCTTACAAAATTGATCTGATATGCACACACATGCACATGCATGTTAGTGCCTATAGTGTTGTGTGTCACCTTTCCTTTTTGGAAACAAACACACACGTCATGGGGGTGAGAGAACTCACCAAAATACCACATTCACCCACACTTGTACCTGTATTTTTAGTGTGCAGGTTTTGTTTTTTTATAGACATTAAAACATTTATATGCAGGTGACAAATGAAAGGAAAACCTGAACCCTCAAGATGATTGGTGTCTTTCTTAGAGTATGTTGTCAGTGACATTTGCTAACATGGTTTGGATCCACTTGCCCTCTTAGAGGGAACTATTAGTTAAAATCAATGCATGATTTTATTTCTACTTTATTTTTTCTGGTTTCTTTCCAGTGCATGTGAAACAAGAGGTCAACAAATGGCCTGAAACGCGCAAAAACATCCTAATCTTCATCTTTAATGGACTATTATTTAATGGTTTTCTACTCTATTTAAGAACTCATTCGCCCCAAATTCTTTTTTAAAAAAAGCACTTTTAACCTAGCAGGCACATACTACTCCATTGCCCAGGCACATACTAACATTGTATACTAAACGTCTAGAGCTCCTCTAGTCTGACAGTGAACACTTGAGGAGCCGGCGATTGAACCACTGATTTTCCAGTTAGTAGACAACCTGCTCTAGCTCCTGAGAGACAGAGCATGCCATGGCAGTGAAAAGAGCAACAGTTTTAGGAGGCGCTTTCAGGTTTAGGAGGCATGGGAAAATTGAATGGGAAGCTGGAGCTTCAATTACTAATCAGTGCTAGCCATTATCATAACTGATAGCATGCGTTCATAAATGATTTGTTTCTTCCTTATCAGAGAGACACCACTGAAAAACATCATCCCTTTATTTCAGGGTCACACACAGAACACATCAACAGCTATTTCTGTGGCTGTTTCACTTTGGTGGTTTTAATTCCTAAATCACAAGCAGAAAAAAAATACTGTGGGGAAAAGGAAACCTTAAAGAGCTGAAAGACTGAGGGAAAGGTGGTGACTGAGGTAGAAAAAAGAAACTTTCTGACAACTAATGCATCAGGAAGGTCCTCCGGCAGCACCACAGCAGCTTACGCACAACTGTTGCACACAAATGTGCTATTTATAGCATCCTCAATTAATCCCCCAATACACACATTAATGAATAAAAATGAGAGGTTTCACAAAATGTATTACACACTCATTTTTTTACAAGGTAGTTTTATAATGGTAAATCCTACATATTAATTCAAGTAGGCGTGTGTGAACAGAAATCAATTATAAAGATGAGAAATTCAAGCTCTGTGAAATTAGCTGTTTTTTGCAGTTTTTGGTTCTCTCTTACCTTACTTTCATTTCCACTTCACAATGTTCAGCTTGACTTGCTCTAAACAAACAAACAAACATAAATGTGCAAAGTACTCAAGGGCTCACACACTCTCATCCCACATTCTTTCTTTGTAACTAGTAGTTTATGTGTGGTAAATGGCATATACACGCTCTCAGCCCAGTAAAACACCTACAGTATGGCGGACCATGGCGACCAGGGGTCACCACTGTGTCACTGACCAATCTCTAGGCCTGCATGCTGTGGGCTTAACAACTGATCCCAAAGCAATCTCCAGCAAATGCTATTCAACCAGTTGGGGAATGCACATTTTTCCATTGCAACTGGTGGTTGCCAGATGTTCACTGACCATCCAACAAAATTAGAACAGACCAGAAACTAATTCCTGCTAAAACAGTTGGTCATGTGTTAATTTAGCTTTTACTAAATATACAAAAATATTTTTTGTTTTCTGTGACAAATAACTTCAGTGGTTCAATCAGGTTGCTAGGATGGGTGTTTTTTGAGAAATCTGATACGTCTAATTTGCCCATTCTGCACATTCACAATTTAATTAGGTGTTTTATTTTTAGATTCATAAGCTTAAACATCTCTTTTAAACTAAGCTGTTAACCTTTGTGAGCTGGAAGCAGACCATAAATTTTATGATCTGAATTATACAGTTACATGATCTTGTTATGTGCATTGCCAACTGAACGTCACCTCAGCTCAGTTTTCTTTAGCAATAATTCATTTGGCCCAAATGTCCCAGAAAAGATTGATTTGGCAACAGGACAGAGGACTGAATTTTGCAGCTCGGTGGGGAAATGAGAAAGAAATGAGTAAAGAGGACCATGTCATTTTTTTATGCTTCAGTAAATATAAGCAGGAGACAAGATAAAGTTTGGCATTTACATTTCCTATTTATGGGCACTATGTCAGGATAATTAGAGACTGCATGGGAAGAACTGTGAATATAACGGTGAATATGAAAAAGACTTAGATGTTTTTTTGTTGTTGTTTTTTTTACCTCCCTGACCTTTACTTCTCTTTAAGCCTATTCAAAGGTGGCGTTACACATTAAAATATGATCATTAAGGCTGCCATTGTCAGAGTCATCTTACGAACATCTTCAAGAAGTGCTCTACGTGTTATCTTTGCAACGCAAGTCTAAATTATTTCCTAAGCTTTTAACTTTTAACTTGCACATTTGTGTTGGGTGATGGGAAAAACACACCCACATATAACATGGATCTATTTTGGTAATGGGGTGAAATGCCCCCAGCAATGTCACTACGACAGCTTGTTTGCCGCATATGTGTCCTCATTTATCACTGTACACTGAATATGTGATTTTGTCTTCTCTCCTCCTGCATCAATGCAGGTTCACTGTGCACACATGGAGGAGAGGGATGTTGTTTGAGACGCCAGTATGGAAGCGGGGTGGAGGGTGTGTATAATTATCTGCTCCAGTGCATTAGCCTTTGGAAACTGAGACATGGGGGGGAAGACAGAAGTGGGTAGAGAGATAAAGTATACAGAGTATAAAGTGTAAGACTGAGAAAGGAGGAAGAAGAGAGGAAGAAGAGCATTAAGTGCAAGCCTGAGAGAGTGGGAAGGAGTAAAGCGAAGCTGCAGATATTTCATTTCAAAGTGAACAATATTAATGTGCGTGAAATACTTACCAGAGAATGTGAGGTCATAACTCAATTATGGACTTTCACCAGTGGGAATAGATGTGATGCTGCTTCCCACATCTATATTTGACATTAGCCTTACCATCTGTAAGGTTAGCCCATATTGCGTGCACTTTCTGAGCCTGTGTGTATATTTACTGTCATGGCAAAACGTGATCCTGGAGACAAACTGCGTTAGAGGAAAGTACTTTTATAAGACATCTGTCTTTGTCAGGACAAGATCTTCTTAAAAATATTTTGCCATCATCGTGTTTGATATATTTTGCAGGTGTGTCGTTGAGGCAGGAGATTAAAAGAGCAATTTGGAAGTTAGTGCTAAGTTATTTGCTAATGCTAGCAGGCTTTTTAACAAACTGCAAACATAAGCTGTAGGAGTGAAACAAGTGGTGGTTGGTATGACCTTTTTGAAGATTCTGGTGGTTTTACAGTGTGTGTCATTATTTTTATTAATATTAATATTTTTATTATTATTATGCATAAGTGGGCCTCTGCATTGGTTTAAAGTGGCTCATTCGTCAGTTTATCAGTGTATACAATATAAAGTCATGAAACCACACAGCCAAAACAGTATATATTGTTAAATACATTGTTTTGATATTATAACAAAAAAATCAACAAATAGGGACAGGGAATTTGGTTCTTTTTTTCAGTGTCACAACAAAGTGATTTGTTTAAAATGTATGTGCTACATATGTGGGTTATATGTTAGGCACTTTTCCCCCCTCCTGGCAGTTATTCTTGTTGAGATGACATGATGCAATCTAGTAAGAGTGGTTAGTTGCCTGGACTCACGAAATTCACAAGATCACACGAGATTTCAAACCACAGAGAAATCACTGGGGTTTTAAGAGGCAGACAACTATACACACACCACATGTATGCTGTTGCTATTTATTGTTGTGTAACCTGTCAAGGACAAAAACGTACAGAAAATTCTGGATCAAGCTTTTGTTAAGCCTGGATTGACAGCTCATGTCCTGGATTCAGTCCGTCAGTTGGTTCTCTCTGGGTACTCTGGTTTCCTCCCACAGTTAAAAGTCATGCGGATAAGTTAATTGGTGATTCTAAATACTACATTTAATTCTAAATTAAATGTAGTATTTAAGTGACCAAGTAGTATTGGGGTAAAAGTCGAAGGATTAAAATATCCCAAGAACTCAACTTACTTCATCTAAACATGTTTCAATCACGTTTTATCAACACAAAATGCACAGACTTATTGAATATGAATAAGTTGTGTTTATTTAACTCAGTTGTTTAAGTTGCTGCCAAAGCAAAACTATATTGTGCAACCAATGTCCACTATTGAATGAAGTAAATCCACCATGTTATTTTTTTCAGTGTAGAAGTGGAGTAAGTCAAGACCCTTAAATAAAAAACAGGAAATAAGAATATTTTCAGAGCATGTTTTGTATTCTTTTTTTCTTTGCCCTCGACTGTTTCCCTTTTCCTCCCCTGGTCTGTTGATTTGTGAAGGGAACCAGGCAAGTTGGTTCTTAACAGTACACTTATTCTGCTTTTAGTTATGTCACTTTTTGTCCCCACTGTTTCTAAACAAAGTCAACATCTGGCTCATTAGTGTTTATACTTTCACAGCAGAGCTGTGAAGAGCATTTTTGAAATACTTAATGGGACATATTCTTTCAACCTTTGTAGCCCTAATTAATCTGTTTAGAGGAAAATCTGTTAGCTTTGCATACCTGTGGTACCCACACTTTACCTGGTTTACTGTTCCTGTGTGTAAGTGGTGCCCACAATGTAAGAGCTACACATAAATAGTAGAAATCAAGTAAAAAAAAAAAATTAATTAATCAATAACACACACCCACACATATATGTGCAGCTCCTGTATTTGCAATTTTGTTGTCTAATAAGCTGAACATGTGATTTGTATGTCTAATCTTGTCTTCATCCTCTTATATCTCACAAATTGTTGTATCGTTTATTGTTTCGCAATTTTTGTGTTAGTGCCTGTAGAATAAGTTATTTGGTGCACTGACTGTTGTTTCATGTTTATTTTTATCCCATGTAATTAGAATCATATTGATATGTGTCCCTTGTTAAAACACTCATCAGTGCTCTTTTTATGCACTACTACAATGTTGTAAAACTACTTGAAAAACCACAGCTGGTGTTTTTCCACTGGTATTTGAAATTTTCAGGTTATTATGTGCAACACACATCACAGATAACAGTCTTTACATGTAGTGAATATTTCCACAAGTGTTAGAGGTAATTCAATCCTCAGTTCAAACAATTTGCCTTGTTCTTCATCTTATCTTTAAACATTACAGTAAAGATACTTTACTGGTTTGACCTTTTGTCTAAAAAAAACATATTTTTCTGTAATTTAGGCTCAACCCTGTTGTGGTGTGGTTGGTGCAGCTTTGAAGTTTGGTTTTTTTGTTTCTCCAACCTTTTTGCTGTTAGTCTCAGGTGGAGTTGCTGAGCTGGGTCCTCTCACGAGGTCCGTCCCTGGGCAGTTTCCCCACAGTTCTTTCCTTCCTACACCTGTCTACACTCGTATGCTGTATGTGGAAACCTCCAGCCAAGCTTAAACCTTCATCCCGTTGTCTGCAGCCTGTCAGAGGAAAGGCTCACTTGCTCACCTGCCTGTGAACTCTGGCTGTTGCACTTAGTAATTTTTGGTTTGCTACCAGCTGCCTACAGACCCCGTCTGTGACTCCATTGTTCTACAACACAAGCAAGACTGACACAGTTTATCAAACTCATCTCTGCAAACCAAAAGTCTTCTGTACTTGTGTAAGCTCACTTTCTCCTCTCTGGCAGAGCTCCTGTGTGTGACACTATTGTGCTGCAGGACCTTTCTATCTCCAGCCTACTAGTTTTTCACAATTCACTCTTTATCAATAAATGTCTTAAACTTTCTAGCTGTCACTATTTGCCACATTATGACAAACACACTGACAGAAACCATGATGTCAGTACTTTTCCTCTCAGGCTTTTTTTTCTTGTGTTTCTTCTCAAATAGGCTACAGAGTGGTAATATGATGTTGGAAAAGCCCGTAGAGGGGCATTATTGTTTTTGCCAATCTTAAATAAACTGTTATAAAACTCAGACTCCAGTGAAGCAAATATATTTATTTGTGATTTTAGATGGATCGTTTGGAAAAAAAAAACATGAAGTGTGAAACACAGACAGAGAGCAGATGCTAACTTCCATAAAGGTACTTCCATCTGTCTATTTTATGCAAACAAATACTAGAAACCTAAAAACAAGTAAATATGATATAAAAAACGTTTAAAATTTTTTGTAGATTGAAATTTTTTTTATTGCACAGTGTTTATGAGCAGTGAGCAAAAAATGTATACAGTACATTCAGGAGTCCTTAATCACCTGAAACAATTAAGCTATGTGCGTTAACAATGTCTGTTAAAACACTTTTCCGTGATTATCTTCATGCTGACTTGAAATAAAATTTCCCCGTCTGCAGGTACTGCAGCTTACTGAAATTTCTGCGTGCGTGTATGTTTTACGTCTTGGTGAGTCAATGTGTGAAATGGACACGGTGGAGTGGCATGTCTATTAACCGGGTTATATCGGGTTGAAAAAGAAAGAAAGTAGATCTGAGATCTGTGATATTAAACCTTGAGATCTTTGTTGACCACCGACTAGATGGTAATCTTTCTCAAATTCATATATCTTAAAACAAAGTACTAAATCTGAAGGACATGATGTATAGTTGAGTCTTCAAATATTGCACAGTGGCACTGTTTTTGTAATTCTGCCCTTGTAAACCACCAGAGTAAGTTAGATAATGAAAGTGTGATTGAAGTGCAGACTTTCAGCTTTAATTAAAGAGGTTTAACAAAAATATGGCATTAAATGATTATGTAATACAAACATTTTTATCCACAGTCCCCCATTTTCAAAAGTTCCAAATTAACGGTATAATTGACTGACAATCAGTTCATTTTTCCATGCTGAGTTGGAGTGTTGAAGTTGTACTTGGTAGTTTTTTACTGTGATTCTCAATCTGAGACGTGAAAAAAACAATAAATTAGCCACAGGATACAACTAAAGTTTGGTTAATAAAACAATAAAATAGGTATATTCTTATCAACATCAAGATCAACAATCAAGAGCTGCCTTCATCAATGGAAATACAGAGTTTACAACAAAGTGCAAACACTGGTTACACTCAAGAACAGGAAGAACAGATTAGTGTTTGACAGAAAACATTCAAAAGAGCCTGTAAAATTCCAGAAAACATTTTTAGGACTTCTTAGAACAAACACCAACTTGTACCAGATCATGATGGTGTTTATAGGTTGCAAATGTACAGGCTTTACAAATGCTGGAAACAGATCGCACTGCAAATGTATAATGACCCAAAGCATAATGCAAAAGCAACCCAAAAATCATATATGCACATTCATATTTTTCTTGTTTTTTTTTTTAATTTGTCGGAAGTTTCAATAAACACTCATTTAAAAAAATCAGGTAATTGATTCATGGTTTAGGCTTCAAAGCCTCTTGAATTAAAACAAAGTCCAAACTCTAACTATCCATAAACTTGTGCACTTAGCTGTATGTATCGTCAATATATCATCAGGGTTAAGTGCATATTAACACCAAATTGGGACTTTGCTGAGAACATGACAGATTGGCGAATTGTTACACTGAAACACCTTAATCCATCAGAGATACAGCCAGACCTCTGCAGCCAAGCGCAGCAGCTTGTTTGCTCGGTCTGGGCAAATAAGAGAGAGAAATCAATAAAAGAAGAAAATACAAAATCATTTTCTAATTCATGTCTCAGCAGCAGATGGAGCAGGCGACGTAGATTAGTAGTAATAGTATTGTCCATTTGCCTCATATTGATGGACAGCCAGTGATGGCGATGACGTCAGGCGATAACGAGGCTTCCATTCAAAGCAACACGTGATTGTTATTCAGCAAACATGTAGCTGCTGTGAGGCCAGTCTGCAAAGGCAGTCACAGCCCTGTAGCCAGCAGCTAAAGATAGCGCCATTCAACACAGATGATGTAATGAGATTTTAAAAAAAGTAAAACCTAAACAGCCTGGAGAAAAACAAAAAAAACCAAACAAACTGTGTGCCTGTTGTTCACAGCAATGACTCTTACAGCAGCAGTGAGGCCAAGAAAAGAAAAGCTGTAACAATGCTGGGGCGCCATTACCAGTGTAGTTATCTGCAAATGTAGCATTGCACTGGGTAATATTTATCACTAATGAGATAAATAATGCTGCTGTTTGTCCAGAGTTTAGCCCCGGAGTACTACATCAGCTCGGATAAATGAGATTTCTGAGGTTAAATAGCAAAAACAACGCTGAGAGGGAAGTGTATGGCAAAATGGACCCACATATGAGCGAGATGAATATCACACATGTAAATGATTTTAAATATGCTTCCAAAGATGCTAACATGAATGAATAAAACTGATCCTAAAATCTTTAAAGAGCATAGAAAAGAACATTAAGGTAAAAAGATAAAAAAGGAAGACAGCGTGATAATGAATGGAGAGTCAAAACAAGTGAGCAGGCACATAACTCAGGGAACTGGGAAGTCACATGAAAAAGCCTCAAATGCAATGAGAGGAACTTCAGAGATCACACCAGCTGCCACTCATCTGACTGTAGCATGCACAGGAATCAATAACAAAGAGACAGGTACAGAAGGCCATCCTTCAGCTGAGACTCCCAGGCTTTTACAAGACTTCCAGTTATCACGCAATCTCACTGCTAACTGGGGAAAAAGGATTTCTAGAAAATTCTAGCAGACATGCACAAATAATGACACCTGTCTGTTAAATTTATAGTTGGGATGCACTTATATCTCCATGGTTTCAAAACCAGTCAGCGTCTGTATTGTTTCTCACTGAGGGACAATATCGACCTAATAGAATTTTTTTATTTTCTTTGTTTTTGTATGGATTTTATAGGTCTTTCTCCCTGGCTGGAGAGCTGCATTATTCTCTTTTATTAAGTAAGTCTGCTACTACATAATACACCAATCAGCCACAACTTTAAACCTGCTGCCAGGTGAAGGGAATTACATTGATTGGTTGATTAAAGTAGCACCTGTCAAGGGGTGGGGATATATCAGGGAGCAAATGAACAGTCAGCTCTTGAGACGTTGGAAGCAGAATAAACGTGCAAGCAGAAGGAAAGAAGTGAATTGAACAGAGGAGGAGCCGGAGAGGTGCTCTGTTATGTGGGGGAGACCTTGGCATTCACATAGCTCTCTGGCATTCATGTGGATGTTACTTTGACACATACCGCCCACATAAACACTGGTGCAGACCACATACACCCCATTATGGCAACAGTAATCTCTGATGGCAGGGACCTCTTCCAGCAGGAAAACAGACTGTGCTACAGTGCAAAAAAATGCTCGGGAAGGGTTTAAGGAACATAATAAATGGTTCGAGACACCTTTCAGGGGTCTTGTGAAGTCCATGCCTTGGGGTCAGAGCTGTTTCTGCTGCACAATGGAAACCTACACAATACTCAGGCAGGTGGTGGCTGTGTATAGTGACAGAAGTGTGCACCTAGTGGTGTGTAGCAAGACCGTGCCACCTTCAGAGATTTTGTGCAATAAATCATGTTACAATATCCATATGTGCATTTTATCAAATGATCTCTGAATGCAACATAAAACAAAGGAGTGCACAGATTTTAGTAATTATCTAGAATATTGATGTTGATGTGTGTGCATGTGTGTGTGTGTCCGTTTTCAAACAGCCCCTATGTAGCAAAAAGCATAGATTTCCATTTATATTTAAAATGATGAATGTTACAGCAAGGGTGTTATAGTACAGTGGTACTGACCATGTATAACCTTTTTTTTCTTAAAAAAGGACAAAAATAACATCTTAATGTGCTACATTATGTGTTACATTTTCTTTTGTTTGTGGAAAAAACTCTTTATCTGTGTATACTCATACTTTGAATGCAATTGATTTTCAACAAATTTTCATAGGTAACACAAAATTATAGCCATTGTGATTTTCTTTGATCATGAAAGTCATGCTGTGAAAGTCTGATGTTTCCGCCCCATGGTACAGTTTGAATTACAGAGAGCTCTGTAGGTGGGCATTTGAAATCAAGAATTTGAGTTCTCAGAAACCGAGAGGATAGTTTCAAAGCTGTGGAGTCCATTTTAAGTACATTTTGTTGTAGAAATCTGTACTGATCGTAGAGTTGGAGGTGTCGAGACCGGTCTTGAGACCACTTTTACATGGTCTTGGTCTTGTTTTGGTCTCGGATCCCTCGGTATTGTCTAGGTCTCGCTGTCTCAGATCGACATAGTGGTCGGAAGATTTGGAGTGAACAGTATCCATGACACACAACGTAACGTTTGATGATGTGTCATGCGCAAAAGCATCAGCTCTGAGAGCCATGCTTAGAGAGTGCTTTGTAGTGAATCAGAAGAGTCGACTCTCATTGAGAGAGAGCCAGCTCCTCACTTAATTTCGTTTCGCTGCTCAGCTCTCACACAGTGGCTCAGCTATGCTCCAGTCCCTCCATATTGTGGCCAATCACATGCGAGGATACAGGATAATATCATTATGTGGAAAAAAAGAGAGGGTGAGAGATGCGACAGTCAAGTGGAGCGTGCGTCTGTCCTCTCAGTAAGTGAGTGAAACAGTAGACAGCGGTGAGGAGGGCTGTGCAAGTGCATCGCAAAAACACATAAATATGCCTGACACCCGTAAACAAAGCAGCAACTGGCTGCAGTTTAAAGACTTTTTTGTCTCGGTCTCGGTCTTTGTCTCGTCTCGACTTTGCCTTGGTCTTGACTAAGTCTGCCTTGGTCTTGGTCTTGTCTTGGTCTTGGTTTAGGCGGTCTTGACTACAAGTCTACTGGATCGTCTTCTCTGTTATATTGTGTATTAAACCACATATTATTAAGCCACACATACATGAAAAGCGTATGTGTAAGTTCAAAAGGAATATCTATAATAAGTCATGTGCCTGCTTTCCTAGGTGTTAGGCTGCCTGTCTGCCTGCTGTCAATCGCAATACTGAGGTCATTACTCTAGTCCAAACATCTTCTTGCCTGCCTTCTTTGAGCAAATCAGCCTCTACTTTGTGTGGTTTAAATCTCTGCTCACTGGCAGTTTTCCTTTTTAGGCTCTCTTTATGCAACAAACCTCCTCCCCATCTCACACACACCTCAGTCAGAGCTCCATCCAAACCTCAGTTTCCATCTTCGCCACAAGACTCAGCGTCTGGACTCCAGGAAGTCCTGTCCTAAATCCTATGACTGCTGGGACTCAGTTCTGCCAGGATTGGGTCTTCAGAGTCTTATCACCAGTGTTGGGACTAACGCGTTATTAAGTAACGCGTTACAGTAACTAC
>NW_005187596.1:271408-296582 GCF_000239375.1 Pundamilia nyererei
CTAGAAGACTGGCAAAGTTATGGAAGCAACACATTAACAAGAGAATTCTGAGTAAAACCAAAGTTACTTTCCCTAGTAACTAGTTACTTTGAAAGTAACGAGCAACTTGAAGTAACTGAGTTACTTTTGATAGAAGTAACTAGTAATGTAACTCAGTTACTATTTTAAAGTAACTTACCCAACACTGCTTATCACCGAATACATTCATTTCCCTATCTCAATAAATCATGCTCATCTCTTTCAAGTGACCACTCCCTATTAAAATTAAATCAAAAGAGCCTTTCTGTGTATTATTAAATTTTAAGTCAATAGCATTGAGATTTTGATAAACATTCATTTCTTTTTAAACATAATTTAAGAAGTTGCTAGTGCAAAGTGCTGGCTTTGGTTATTTGCTGATTACAGATTTTTGTATACGTGACATAATTTACAGAGTAAGGGCAGCACGTTTGCTTGGTGATTAGTGCTGGTGGCTCACAGCAAGAAGGTCCTGAGTTCAAGTCCACCACCTGGCCGGGGCCTTTTTGTGTGGGGTTTGTGTGGGCTCTCTCTGGGTGCTGCGGCTTCCTCCCACAGTCCAAAGTCATGCAGTTAGTGGGGTTAGGTTAACTGATGATTCTAAACTGCCCGTGAGTGTGAATGCTTGTCTGTGTCTCTGTGTTAGACCTGTGAAAGATTGGTGATCTGTCCAGGGTGTACCCCTCCTTCTGCCCGGTGGTAGCTTGGATAGGCTCCAGCCTGCCCACAACCCTGATAAGGACAGAAAATGGATGGATGCATGAACTATGAGTATAATTATTTTTGTTATTTTGTATTTTTGTGTATATAGCATATGTGTAACATTCATTTCACTGTTGAGAAAAATCAGTTTAAATGTTTACTAATAAATATGTTAACCGATAAGTATCATTTTTTGTTTTCCAGAACAAAATATGTATTTAGGAACATTGTATATGTATTCAAATTGTTATGTATTTCAACAGTTATGTAAATCACAGTAACAGCTTATAACAAAATCAAAATAAGATAATAGAATCCATATATATCATTTCTTATATGTCTATGTGTTGTCAGTCCAAACAAAGGCAGTAGGAAACATAGTTTTTAGTAGTTTTATATGACAAATTAAATACTGAATTAAATTGAATGTAAATACTTAGCCTGGCCAGTGTGACTGTAGTAATGTAGCCCAACTTTGTTTTTAACAGTATATTCTTTGAAGGTTATCTTTGGTTGGTTTGTACCTCATAGTGTGATCAAGAACCACCTCTTTGTAGTCACGACTGCATATTTTACCAGCTTTGTGTCAACGCCTGTCAGCTCACATGTCAAACAGAACAAAATCTCAGTCTGAAGGGGCCTCTAACCCACTTCAGATGAGGGGAAATGTCTCAATGATTGCTTGAAAGCACGAAGCTTCATGGTTCAAATGTTGTAAACTATATTTAGCTACCGACATCGCGGCGATGATAGCAGCAGCAGAAGTTGTTATTGTGCATTATAGTTTTTTAGTGTCTGGGTGATGCTTCATGGTAGTCAGGTGCTTTTGTGAGAAACACAAAAACACACGCTTACAACCTCACAAAAAGCAAAAATAATGAAAAAAATTAAATAAAAAGACAAGATAGTGAATGTTTATGCAGGGATGTAAAAATACCAAGCAAGCTTTTGATTTGTTTACTCATCAGTTTCCATGTTGCTGCTGTGACTGTCTTGAGATAAAAATGCAGCATATTGAAAGCACCTAGACATGTAAAAATGAGCAAAAAAAAACAACTGACTTTTTGTTTTTTTGTTTTTACATCTCATAGTGAATGCAGTGCTGTAGTGCTGTTCTCTCGGAGCACCTGTGACCTTTCTCTGGCAGCCTGGCCGGTTGGGTAGACACCACAGGGCCAATTTATTGGCAGGCAGAAGGCTGAGGAAACACAAGTAACTGGCAGAGGACCTCCTACCCGAAACCAGACCTCATTTCCACACACACACATACGGCCACCCTCACACCTCTGTGGCCTCACCCCTCTCTCTGTTTATCTCCCCTCAACTCAGGAAATGTCCGCTTCGTCATCACTGATCTAAGGCGTGTTCATGCAGTCGGTAGTCATGCATGTCATTACGCTGTGTGGAGGTTTTTATCTCCCTGTAGTTCTCTCTCCCGCCCCCGCAAGAGTGAAGACTGGTTCCCTGTGGGCTCCTGTGTGTGTGTGTTCAGTGGGAGAATATGCATTTTTAAAACTCAACCCTGAGCTCACTGCTGTCCTGTTCCTTTCCTGCTGATTAGCCAAGGATACGGGGGATTATCAGGGCCGGGGGACAAAAATACAGCGAAGAATGAGGGAGGAAAAAAATGGGAGCATGGTGGTTTTAAAAGAAGGTTTCCTTTTGAAGACTTTGATGGGCGTGCGGCGCAAGGGACATGCATGTTGGAAGCCCTGTGGCAAAACCTTCGGCCAAAGACTCGAAACTGGAGCAAAAAACATGCAGTGACTCACAAGTAAAGGAAGAACCTTTGAATTCACAGTGCCAGAGCTGTATCCACTAGATTTATTATATAATGCTACAAATTATGTTGATGTGAATCCTGTAGCGACATCAACTTCATCTTACTCTGAATGATATTAATAGGCTGGGAAAAGTAATATTTAAAAAAACGGTATAATCGTAATCACATAACACAATAACACAACATTGGACCAACACTGATTGATTACATAACTGTTTAATTAGAAAGCATTAGTTTAAGTTTGATGCACCAAATCAAATACCAACAGTTTTTTATAGACTGGATGATATCCTCACTTACATATGCTACTTCCTCACTCTCTTTTAAACTCTATTTTTTTGTCTTATTTTTGTTCTGTATTAAGCACTTTTGTGTGTGACTCTGATTTCATGGCACAACAAAACTTTTGAATTTTACATGTATAGCAGTAATAAAACTGTATAAATATAATAACAGCAACTATATATACACTAGTACTGATAATAACTGTGATTATAAATAAATTGTTAGTTAGATACGTTTATTTCGAACATTTTAAAATAATTAAGTACAACTGACATATAAAACAACAAAACAAAATACCAAATATATTAATCATGTGTATATAAGTAAGTCCAATTTTATGCTCGAAAAGGAAGGAAATGAAAATGTACATGATCCTCCCTTTCCAGTTTATCCCGTTCATTTAAACAATTTTTTTAGTAACTGCTACACTGTAGCTTTATCTTATACACACACACACACGTACACACTCACTACTGCTAATGCAGTACCCTTTTCTGTGGCAAAAAGAAACAATAAGACTATAAGACCTAAAATAAATATAATAGATCCACTTTAAGAACTCTGATATTTTTTTGGTCACTGGTTCTTCCATTAAAGTAACTTCATATCTAAACGTGAATTATGCTCCTTTAGTCGTGAATATTTAATGATGAACATTTAATAAATATTTCATATGACCTTCAATGTGTTGAATGGATGCATGTGCAGGCTTTTTAAAGTCTTAAAGTCTGTCTGTTTTCACCTTAAAGTTTTACCAGTGGATATAAGGTCTTTATGTCAGCCATGGTCTAAAATCAGCTAAAAATAAGTCTCATAGTTGAATTATCTAGTAGTGTCTGAATTTTCCAAAGAAGGGGGAATAATAGGGTGTAATTTTAAGAACGCTGAGTACTACTGGACTTTCGTGTAAAAAACAAAAAAAAGAAGAAAAAAAAAAGAAAAAGGCATGTCAGACCTTTAAACGACATCTAGAGGGGTCTTTAAAATTTAAAGCCACATTTCTGATATGCTTTAACTCACTGATAAAAAAACCAAAAGAGGAAAGGTAAGTGAGTGGAAACATTGCACCATTCATGCTGTTTTAGTTGTTAGAAAGTCACTGCTGCATCACCTCTACAGAAAATATATTAGTTTCACAATTGAAGCATATCAGTTGTTAGGGATGGGAATCAAGAATCGGTGGTGCATTATGTGTGGACACTATGAACATGCAAAGAACAAGAGTGCAATAGTGAAGCGCAAGCTGATTTCAGGACAGAAACAGCTGCATTATACTTAAAACACAATTTTCGCTCTTTGCAAGCATGTTCACATAAAGCATGCTAATGCTAAGCTAGCCAAGAACTGAGATTGATGATATAGGTGAGTGAATGCTGACCCCAGCCAAGCAATCAGACACTGAACTTAAATAGGTAACAACCCCCCACAAAAAAAACAAAACAAAACAGTGATGGCAGGCTTGTAGCATCCATTTCATGTGTAAAAATTGGATGTGTCCTCATTAGGATAGGGACTTGTCTTACTGCGTAGTCTATAGGTTTGGATTGTTGTTGTAATGAATGTGTATGTAATGTATATTGTAATGACACTAACACTGATCACAAAAAGAGGGTAAAAGGTGGAGCCACTCTCAAAGTGGAGCCAATGTGAACCCAATTTGAATCGATAAAAGCATTAATATGTGACATCAATAATTGAATCAGAATTGCAAATTTTTCCATTACCCATCCATACCTGCAAAGTAAAAATTGTGGCGCAGAAATCTATGCTTACAAGCTAGTCGTCTGTTACCCGCAATGTCGAAGAATTGGAAACCTGTGCCATGCGTTCTGATGCAACTGAAGTCAGACCAAGACATTTTATTTAAATGAAAAATATAGTGCGGAAATAATTACATTATTATGAATAAGGAAGGCAGAGGCTTACTTTTACACTAAAAAGCCTTTCTTGGCATATAGTGTATAGAGTAATGTTTAGTCAATTCAAGACTAGGTCTACACACAAAGAACAAACAGAGAATTAATAACATTTCCATTGAACCGTTTCCCAATGACAAATTTCCCTGCCTCCACACGGTATCAATAACACGAATTGCTTCTGAGGTCAATCCGTATTGTTTTGTCAAATGCACGTTTGAACAGACTGAGCTCATTTATCCTGCAGCCAAGACAAGCCGAGCATCCCATTTCTTGAATTCCATAGATGCAACCCTCTCAGTGGTCTCAGTCAATATGGATTTGATCAAATGTGATGCCTCTGCCGCTGCGATTAATCTCTGCCGCCTTTTTTTTTTTTCGGTCCCTGTCTGCCGCCCACTTACATCCCAGCATCCCTCTGAAGCCAGCAGACTGACAGCAACATAACTCACGAGGCTGCATTAAAAACACATTAGGCCAGCGGAAGAAATTAAGGTTGGACTTATCTGATAGAAAGTACCTGCTCCAGAATGAACTGAGTGCCAATGTCCTCATGCATCACCATCGCGTCTCTGTTGTGACTTATGGACTCACTGAATGCACTCCCAGGCACTTTTAGGGAGTCTAAGCTATATGAATATATTGAATTTATGATATCTCAAAGGACTACCCCGCTTTCTCTTTCCCTCTACATTTTTGTTCTTCTTCCAACGAAGAGTCAAAGAGATGGCACTGTTCAAAAGCAGAAGTAAAGACCAGAGCAAGGGCCTCATCAATTAGTCTTTCCTAACAGATAGTGATAGGTAAGATGTATGAAGCAACAGTAACAAATAGCAGAGACACAAATTAACTAAGACTAGACAAATCAGGAGCCTTAAAATGTAAAAAAACAAAAAAAGTTTGTGGTTTGATGTTTGGTTACTGTTTTGGTCTACAAGATTTTGTCTTTTGTTATGCTTTCCATATGAGCTTTTCTTGTCTGTTTTAATTAAATAACTTATTCTCTTTGCTTGTGTGTTTTTTCTGGTTTTACTTCATGTCTTCATCTCATTCTATCTGGTGTGATTCTGCCTCTGCCCCACCTCTGCAGTCCTATACGATCTTTATCATTATTTATTATTATCATGTATTATTAGCTGACTATTTTATTTCTCAAATGGTTACTTAGACATATTCCTACCTGTTTATTACATTCCTCTCTGTGCCATTTCGGTATGCGGTTCTGGTTTATGTATGTATGTATTTATTTATTTATTATCAGTAGTAGTAGTAGTATTCCTGATATTCGAGCTTCAGTCTTTTACCTTTAGCTGGTTTTGCTTCCTGTCTTTGTCTTTGTGTCAAGTTTCAGGACCTCTTCACACTTCCTCGTGCACACATGGAAAGTCAAAGGTTTCAAAGCAGCTTGCAGGGGAGCAGCAGCTGTATGTTTAAGCAGCTTATGTAGCACATGCTTCTCAAAAGGATGTACAGAAAGATAATGGTGAACTAGTATTTTAGGTCAGATGATCCGAAACTAAAGCATTAGTTTCAAAAATTTTAATTTTTCATAATTTTACAATGAATAAAACTTCATCCCAGTCTGCCACTCTAAAGTTTCTAAACCTAAGGGTACCTGCAAAGCTAACACGAGAAGCAAACAGGGAGAGAATATGAGAAGAGACAAAGAGAGAAGGAGAGAGAAAGAAAAAAATGGGGCTTTGTTGTGTGAGGAGAGTGAATCACCTCTGGAGCAGTAATTTGATTTCATGTGGCTCATGGTGCTCTGCCGTGCAGAGGGAAGGTCGTAATGGCAGCCATCTACCATCCATTATTGCACTACTGGAGAGAAGTGTGATGTGTTCAGGGTGGATGATCACATCTCTACCATGCTTGGCTTCAGTAAATTTCCACCTCTGTTATTCATTAGTCACAGTTCACAAAGATAAATGGTGAAATTTTGGTTGGCTTTAGGTTAACAGTGGACCACCACTTCTGTGTTCAGTATGTCAGAGGAACATACAGCCTGCTGGTTATACTTTTATTGAGGTTAAGCTGTTTACATCAACCTTTGTAACCATGAGACTGACTTTCCCTCCAGGACTGAATAAATGAATATTCTTCTTCTCTTTTGAATGTGCCATAGCAGGTTCCCCAAAGTAAAAAGAAAGAAAAAACAAAAATGGAGGTTGGAGTAAAATTAGGATTGGTAAGCATGGCTTATAGGACTCATAAGCATAACGGAGTTCTTTAAATCAAATGAATGTGACCTTTTTATTAACTTTTCCCAGAAGACTTTTTTTGTAAAAATAAAAGAACTAAACTGGAACTGAACGATGAATGAAACACATGAATGAAACACTCCCTCGTATGAGGGAGATCGCAACACAGGACCAAGGGAAATGCTGACATAAATGCACAGGAAGATGACGAGGGAATTGAGAACACACGGGAAACACAGCTGACACAAATTAACATGACGCCACTGGGGAAGCACACCGAACATGAAAACACAAGACTTTCACAATAAAACAGGAAACAGTGGAACATGCAGTGTTGGGAAGGTTACTTTTAAAATGTATTCCATTACAGAATACAGAATACATGCCCCAAAATGTATTCTGTAACGTATTCCGTTACGTTACTCAATGACAGTAACGTATTCTGGATACTTTGGATTACTTAATAGATTAGCATGCTTTTTACAACAACATGAATGTACTATTGCTGTGTGATTTATTACTATTACTGAAGGTCCGTGACTCCGAACTGTAGTAAAGAGACCTCTGACTAATACGGCGGGGTCCCTGTCGGCTCGTAGCTGAAAAATAGCTTTACTTTGTTGTGTGGGTCAACTTTTCTTGCGAGAGACAGAGAGAGGCGTTGAAAGGCTGCTCGAACACGGTGTACAGTCGAGTCCTAATAGCTTACTTACAACTGGGCTCGTCAGGCACTCTTCTTGGCTGAAGTGGTTATTATTACATTTACATGCTTCCAGCTCCCGTTTTTCCTCGATGACAACTCGTACCTTTCCACTCCCCTTTTTCTCCCTCCTCGCGCTCACAGACCCATAACGTGTATGGCAGTCCATTCTCCCTGCAACACGGACTACACTGCCCATGATGCTACATTCTTTAGAGCTATGCTTGTAGCATTCTGCCTGTTAGCTTAGCACAACAACAACAACAACGAAAAGGCGCTCTCTCACCCAGGAAACACACAGTCGCAGAGAGAGAGATAGCGTCGCCCTGTAACCATGGCAACCGTAACGCTGCCGCCTGGAACAACAGAAACCCAAACAGTCCTGACCCGCAACAATATCAAACAGGAAAGTACCGCAGTGTAATCCGTTTATTTCAACAAAGTAACTGTATTCTGAATACCACCTTTTTAAACGGTAACTGTAACGGAATACAGTTACTCATATTTTGTATTTTAAATACGTGACGGCGGTACATGTATTCCGTTACTCCCCAACACTGGGAACATGGCACAGGAACGGCAGACGAGAGGGAACGAGGGACATGAGGGTGAGAGGAGACATGACAGGGTGAGGAAACAGAATGGAACAAAGATGTAAACAAGAGTCAAGGGCTCATACAACATATATAAACACAGACACACAGACGGTGAAGACACAAGGGGAAAATACTAAATAATCAATGAACTAAACAAAACAGCCCATAGCAACCAGAGAGCATTTAGGGGCGGAGAGGAGGATCTTACTGTCATTGTTGTTGGCACATTTCAGGAGGACACTGCTAATAAAGTTACACAATTACAGAGTGAATTTGTGTTTATTATTATATTTACAAAATACCACAGTTTTTATCTTGGTCGTTTCATTTTATTTTGTTGTATTTATCCACGACACCTTAAAGGCCGGTCTGTGAAAATATTGTCTGATATTAAACCGGTCCGTGGTGCAAAACTTCTTGGGGACCGCTGAATTAAAAGGTACAAGCTGCTAAAGATAGTGTGAATATCCTGTTTTCCAGCACAAACAGCTCCCATTCTATTTTATTAGAGCAGAGATGTTTATCTTGAAGGCGTGGTACAAAGAACCAACCTATCTGCATGGGTTGATGTCTTTTTGTTTAACCATTAAACTGTTAATCATACTTTAGTTGATGAGCCTCAGTAAAAAAAATGGCACTGCCACAGTTGGACTGAATGAGCATTCTGGCCAAGACAACAGGACAGCTTACAAATTTCCTGTGTCTATTAGGAGGTATTGACTTTGTCTCTCTGAGTGCTGTAAGCTGTGATTGCAAATGACACATTGTTACACTGGTTTTGTTCTAAGATGCCAAGCACAATTCTGCCACTTGCTATTTATTCCGCCCAACAAAAGGCTAATGAGGACATGATAAACAAATACAACAAACAGACCATGTAATTAAGTGACTACTTAATCCAGCCAAAACCTCACACATCCACGAGACGGACAACAACCCCGTCTCCCCAGTCTCCCTGCTTCTCCTGTTTATCTTAAATACACCACACACTGGCATAATCCCACCTACAAACACCCAGTTTCTCCACTGAGGAATTGTTTCATTGCATTACATAAGTGTACAAGCCTTGTGGGAAATTCAGTGTTTGCAGCTAGTCAGCTCCTATGGCAACATTTGAATATGTGAGCTGGGCTCAGACATATTCAGTGATATATACTAGGGAGCTATAGTTTGTAAATTCTGCTTTTTATATTACATGTGCAGGTTCATACTCTGCTGCTCCAAGTTCACAGTGCTGCAGTGACTTTTTGAAGAGGCAAAAAGAGAAGAGAAACAGTCCTCACTGAATTTACGTTTCAGAAACGGAGAATAAAAAGGATGTATGACAGAAAAGAAGTGTTGGATCATCCTGAATAGCATACATTTCTCCCCTAACCTGTCTCCACTCTAATTTTTCCCCTGTTCCCCCACTACTGCACACTTCCATCTTTTCTAATCAGAGCTCTGGCTCGTACTGTACATGTTCACATATTCCTGCCATGACCCGTCGGTGTATTAACTGATTAAAATAGATTGATTTTCTGCCAGTAAATGCAGCCGGAGTAGGCTAAAACCTTGCCTTTGATAAATGGGTTTCAGAGTTATCAGAGTGGATGAGTCGATGTGCAGATCAATGGTGAAATGTAACAAGGTCGTTTCTGCTGAAGATAAAGCATTTGTTATGCAGATTCATCCAAAGGGCCCACACAGTGGGTCCCATTCTACATCTACAACAACTTTTGAAAATAATTACAGTAAGTATTTATCCCAGATCTGTTACTTCAGTATAATATATTTGACTTTAACAGAGTACATTTTACTGCATTACTCTTTGTAATACTAGTTACTCTTCAAAGGTCATTATTATAATAAAGTAGTAACTAGAGATGCACCAATCCGATATTACGTATCGGTATCAGTCCGATACTGACCTAAATTACTGGATCGGATATTGGAGAGAAGTAAAAAATGTAATCCGATCCATTAAATTTCATGAAAGCATTTTACAAAGCTTGCGATATGGCGTAACTCAGCTCATGACCTTAGCACTCAGAGCAGTATGCGTCACGTGATAGAGCTAGTGTTGTGCGCATCGATATTGCAATATCAATTTTTCCGATACCACTAATTTATGTTCAAGAATCGATTCTCTTATTAAAATATTAATATTTTAGTACTTTGGGGTAAATTTGTAGTTTTTCATTAACAGGAACATAGTGGAAAGAAACTAGATCATTCGGATCGTCTAAATTGGAAGGAACTACTTCCTCTCCCGCCTTTCATAGTCATATGCAAAATATGGCTGACCAGTTGAGCCGGGGAAGCCCCGAGGTCTTCCTTAACTGCGCTGCGCAATCCCAGCAAAACCCACGGAAGACGGCCAACCCAGTTACCACCTGTTAAGGAAGCCTGGAGCACGGCCTTGAGTGACCGGTGAAACAGTTCGCACATCCCATTAGCTTGCGGGTGGTATGCTGTGGTGCGGTGGACCTTGACCCCCAGGCTGCCAGCCATGGTAGACCAAATCTCAGAAACGAACTGGGGGCCCCTGTCCAAGGTAATGTCAGCAGGGGGACCGAAACGCGAAACCCACGTGAAAAAATCCCCTGGCCACTGCCTCCGCTGTCGTGGACACCAAAGGCACTGCCTCTGGCCACCTGGTCGTGCGGTCCACCACAGTTAAAGTGTGCGTGCAACCCTATGACTGCAGCAAGGGACCAACCAGACCCACATGTATGTGATCGAAACGCCTACTGGGGACGCGGAAAGGTTCGAGCGGTGCCTGTGTGTGCCTGTGTATCTTCGAGCATTGGCATTGGATACAAGCCGCTGCCCAGTCTTTCACCGGTTCACGAAGGCCCATCCAAATGAACCTGCCACTGACCAGCTTGACTGAGACCCAGACGCCCGGACGAGAGAGGGCATGTACCGAGTCGAAAACATGACGACGCCATGAAATGGGGACGTTGCAAAGCAGGCGCGGACCACCGGCCCACACAGGCGTGTCCTCCAGCACGAGGCCTGTTTTTTCTGACTGAAGGGCAAGGACATCCGGGTCAGCACGTTGCTCAATGGTCATGGCAGCGTAGTCTACACCAATATACATGGGGGAAACCAAAGCACGGGACAGACAGTCAGCGACTTGATTGAACTTACCAGCCACATGCTGAATGTCTGTCGTAAACTCCAAAATGGCTGCTAACCGGCGCTGCTGGTGTGTGCTCCATGGGACTGACTGCTATGTCGGATACATCGGTGGTCAACGCAATCTCCTCCAAATGGAATGGGTGGGTCAGCAGGGTGGCATTAGCCAGCACAGACTTGGGAGTGGAAAATGCCTGGATGCATTCTGGGAGCCAGTCAACAGGATCTTTGGCTTTTTTACATTTCAAGGCAGCGTAGAGCGGCTGCAGCAGGTGGGCAGCTCTGGGGAGAAAGGGGTTGTAAAAATTGATCATCCCCAAGAACTCCTGCAACGCTTTAACTGACGTGGGATGCGTAAAGACCGAAACGGCTTGGACCCTGTCTGAGAATGGGACCACACTATCAGCGGAAATGCGGTGCCTGAGGAAATCCAGGACAGGCAATCTGAACTAGCACTTGGAGGGATTGATGATCAGGCCGTGCTCTGCCAAACGCTGAAAAACCTGGCGGAGATGGGACTCGTGCTAGCTCACCGAGCAGCTGGCCACCAATATATCGAGGTCCAGGTACATGAAAACGAAAGGCAGCCCGCGCAAGACGGAGTCCGTCAGCTGCTGAAAGGTCTGGCAGCACCTTTCAGGCCCAACGGCATGCGCAAAAACTCGAACAAGCCAAATGGGGTAAAGACAGTGGTTTTAGGAACACCTTCGGTGTGCACGGGAACCTGGTGATAACCCCGCACCAAGTCAATTTTAGAAAAAATCGAGGTCCCGGCGAGATGGGCAGAAAAATCCTGAATGTGAGGGATGGGGTAACGATCGTTCTCTGTGTTGTTATTTAAACGGCGAAAATCTCCGCATGGCTGCCACCGACCGTCCGATCTGGGCACCATGTGAAGCGGACAGGCACTGATTGAGCACTGTACAATGCCAAGCTGCTCCATGGCTGCAAACTCTTCCCGAGCGACGGACAGCTTCGCGGGGTTGAGGCAGCGCGCCGGGAGCCTGACTGTGGGAATAGAATGCTCAACCCCATGCTTCGTTACCGTGTTAAAGAAATTGGGGACAGACAGTGATGGAAATTCCATAAGCAAACGCTGAAAAGCATCCCCGGAGGTCACTACATTAGCCCAAATCAGGGGCTCGGCAGCCCGAGTAAAACAGGGTAGTGAAAAAAACGGGAGAGCATCAATTAAACGTCTGTGAGCAACATCAACTAGCAGTCCATGGGCACACAGAAAATCAGCGCCCAAGATAGGCACTGAGCTTGCAGCAACAACAAAGTTCCACTGGAAATCCCGGCCATGGAAACAAACAGTCACCAACCTTTCTCCAAACAATGTGATGGGAGAACCATTAGCTGCAACAAGCTGTGGCTAGCTGCCAGCCTGTTGGTGGCGGCCGGAGAAGGGAGGCTCTTCTGTGAGCCGGAGTCCACCAGAAAACACCTCCTAACGTCCGTGGCCACTACGGCAGCCTGGCGGGTCCGTTTCCCTGGGCCGAAAAAGAGAAACGTGGCAGACAACGATGCGCCCTGGCGCCAAAACACTGATGGTAGAAGCAGAGGCTCTTCTCGCGGTGCCATCGCGTAGCGATCCCTGCCGTCGGTGAAGGATCCGACGCTCCGGGGTAGGCAGGTGGAGATGTCGCCGGCGGGTTCGTAGCCAGGGCGTGCATGTCAAAAGTGTGGGTAGCGAGAAGAATCTGATCCGCTTCCTCAGCCAGGGCGAGGTAATCCCTTGCAGCCAGAGAGTTGACGAGGCTGGCTCTCACGGCAGCCAGCTGTCGGAGGAAGAGGTGGGCGAAGAGGAATCCTCCATCATACGGTCCGAGTAAGGACAACATGAGCTCCAGAGCCGTGCCACCACCCAGGCCTGTGAGGGAGAGAAGCTTTTCGGCTCGCTCCACGTCAGAGAGGGCATAGCGCTGCAGAAGCAGCGGGCATAGCGCTGCAGAAGCAGCCCCTTGCCCCTTAAGGGCAACGTATTTCCCTTGGACCCACCCTCCTCCGAACTGAGCCGGCAGCTTCAGCGCCACAGCAAACGCAGCTGCAGCAGGAGGCGGAGGACCGACGGCCGCAGATGCATCCAGAGCGGAGCCGGCATCATCCTCGACCTGTGGCATGCTCGAGTCTGGGGTCACCAATGTGGAGGTACAGACAACACGGAGCTATTAGCTCTCACTCCACTACTTTATTTCTCTTCTCCATCAACTCAACACATCGCGCCACAAAACACATCAACATACTTCCTCAATACTGGGTGTGAGTGGAGCCCTCTTGTGGTCTGCCACAATACCCTAGTAAGCTATAGTACTTTTTCCTTTGGGAAGGTCTGCAATTCTGTTGAAGAAAGATGTTGAATCTATTTAATTATTATGGAAAAATAATTGATTTCTGTGGAATTTTGTTATACGTGCATTAAATTAAAGCTGATTACATCGACTGAGCATCACAAGGCGGGGGGTGGGCGGTGGTTCCCTACATTTTTTTGCTGGGACTTGGCAACCCTATTAGTTAAGTTGCTTATATTTCCGCTAAGTACTCTTTAAAATACCATAATAGGGATTATGGTGTAGGTTTAAGTTTATTAGATTGATCAGTATTGCTGAACTATGAAATATTTTGGGTGCAGTGTATTTTTTTTTTTTAACATACAGGTACAACAGAACAGGTTTTGTGTTTTTCTTTTAAAATTTCAGTATGAACTTATACAAAATGCAGCAAGATATTTAAAAAAACAGATTTATTGATTACAAAAATACACTATATCGGATTCATATCAGCATCAGCAGATATCCAAATTTATGATATTGGTATCGATATCGGACATAGAAAAGTGGTATCGCGCCATCTCCAGTGGTAACCATGTGTTGCTACTTACATATTTTAGGCAATTTATTACAATTTATTAAAGTAGAACAACATATAAGCCACAATAATTTTTCTAAAGAATAATTTTTTATACTTTAAATACATTTTGACAATATATTACTCTTACTTTTACTTCAGTAGTACTTTTGCACTTTACTGTATACTTCTTTGATCACAGTGTACATACTACCACTACAGCCTGACCCATGGCTTCTCAAAAAGTGAAAAAAAAAAATCTATGTATTAATTGTGTATAGAGTAAGCTTACTTTGATTAATTAAAAAAAACTTTCCACTTTGTTTCCCTAATCGTAAAGCAGTGAAAATGGTGTGGTATAACATCCTCTATACTTAAGTAACATCAAGAACCACAAAACATAATATGTGAAAAACAAACATCAACTTCTAAATTCACCTTATGTATGCAGGTCATTTAAACTTCAAACTCACAAAGAAAACCTTGTATCCATGAGCTAAAATTATAATAACAGGTGCAGGGGCTGGGATATCTGGCATGCAATCAGGAGGTAGCTGCTTTGAAGCCAGCAGTGGCACATTATTTAGGACATACATGATTAAGATATTTATATCACAGCCATTTGCATAATGCATTATGTATGATATTAAAGAACTACTGGTAATTTCAAGACTGGATTAGTCTATTTCATATCAATCATAACATTGTATTAATCGGAAATGGCTCTGACATCATCTCTACTTCTGCTACTTTTGCCCACACTGTAAGATTATCAGACATGGTTTTGTACGTAATGTCACTTCCAAAGATAAACACACGTTTTACAATAGCATATTTAGATTGTAAGCACCAACACATATGCTAATGCCAGCAGGCTCTTACCCCCTTAATATTCTTCACTTAGCCAATGTTTCTAATTAACCTACAATCAGAAAGTGATTTGATTTTGGTATTTTTATTTTGAAATAAATAAATGAAATACACACTGATTTGCAACTCAAAAAACCCTCAACTTTATAGCTGGTGATGAAACAAAATATGAACTGACAATGAAGAACTGGAAACAGAAACACACAGGCACAATCTGAGGGTGTGTGTGTAAAAAAGATTTGTATGTGTAAAAAAGATTTGTGTGTGCGTAAAAAAGATTTGTGTGTGTGTAAAAAAGATTTGTGTGTGCGTAAAAAAGATTTGTGTGTGCGTAAAAAAGATTTGTAGGTGTAAAAAAGATTTGTGTGTGCGTAAAAAAGATTTGTGTGTGGACTTAGAAAAAAAACCCCTGCAAGTTACAAGTACGGATTTTGACCCTATTTTTCTTCCTTTCATCTGATTGGTCAATGTCACGTCAATCACAAATGTAACAATCCAATCAGAGAACAGATGGGTTTGGCTGTCGAGGGGCACTTTTTTTGAACTGCAGGTCTTTGAAGGGAATAAATCCCCATTTACATGCCAACCCAGCGTTTTCCTTCATCACCACGAAGGAAAACAGTCTGTGGTCGTCCGAGTTTGGTGATTTTTGTGTCACAGGTCTACGTGTTTAATACAGGGACTTCCACAGCCTTTTCAACAGCGCTGTGGACCGCGGGGTGGGGGCGGGCAGTGTTTTGGAAATGACAGTCTTTATTACAAAGCTTTCTTTGTTATGAATTAGCATACATGTTTTTATTGAACATTTGAAGAACCAGCAAAAAAAACAGAAACTCTTGTAGAGGACATAAAGTCAGAGATAGAAAAGACAAGGAGCAGGTGCATCTAGTACAGGTAGAGCTGCTGCAAAAACCCACAGAGCCCAGCAGCCAGCAACAAATTCTAACCACTGATATAGCACAACTTTATCCTTTCAACAGCTGCTGAAAGTTAGGGGACCTAGCTGCTATCGGATATTTATATAGCGATCCTCCAGCTTCAAACTGTATCACCCTTCAAGGACCTGCAGTTCAAAAAAGCGCCCCTCCGACAGCCAAACCCATCTGTTCTCTGATTGGATAGTTACATTTGTGATTGACATGACATTGGCCAATCAGATGAAAGGAAGAAAAATAGGGTCAAAATCCGTACTTGTAACTTGTAATTTTTTTTTTCACACACAAATCTTTTTTACACATACAAATCTTTTTTACGCACACACAAATCTTTTTTACACATACAAATCTTTTTTACGCACACACAAATTCTTTTTACACATACAAATCTTTTTTACGCACACACAAATCTTTTTTTACACATACAAATCTTTTTTACACATACAAATCTTTTTTACGCACACACAAATCTTTTTTACACATACAAATCTTTTTTACAAGTACAAAATATTTATGACCACATTTTGAGCCCATAGCTAGTGAGGAAAAAAGACACGGCGATTTACTGAAACGAGGTATGGAAAAAAAGTAATATAAACGGAGAGTTAGCACTTGCTGCAAAAGATTGTTTTATTGTATGTGTACTGCTAAGACAAGTAACTAGCTGGTTCCTTTTACATTGTCTGGTAGACGAAGGTCGGGAGTTAGAGAGGACGCCATTTCATCATTCCTGCGCCATTCCTGCTCCGCCTTTCTTTTCTGAGATCGGTGAGCAAAGTATTTTACTAGTTCATTGTTTATCTGTGCTTTTCATGAGTTCTTTGAAAGCAAAATGTTCCAGTGTTCATTGGATAATTGTTTAAAAATATTTTGTGGAAAACCTTATTCAATTTACTGAAAAACAGCATTTGAAGCAAATGCACAGATTGTGTGTTTCACTGTCTATTTTCAATTTGTAACATGGGTAACGTTGCAAATAATACATTTTAGGTGATAGGACTGTGAACTGTGATTATATAAGGAACTTAATATGTCCTATGACACTGTCATTGACAGGTCAGGTTTTTCTTTTTTGTTTCCCTTTGTATCTTCCTTTTGATGCATTGCAACGGATCCTGTAATCGATGGCAAGCCAACCCCGTTGAAGGACCAACTGACTTTGTTCTGTGCTGCACAGCAAAGTGTGGTAGGCCAGCTGCAACAAAACAGAAACAACCACGCCACTTTGAACTTGTTGTTCCCCTTCTTCACACACATCCCCTGGACTTACGGACGGTTTATTTTAAGGACTTTTTTTGGACTCTATACATCCCACAAACAGGAAGGGAAGTGGGTGTGGGCGGTTGGATCTATTTCTCCAGCTGAATAATTGTTGCAATTTGTTAACAAAGTCTATGAAGATACAAACAAGTGTTGTCATTTGGATCTTGGTAATTGAGATTGTGGTTCATTTTGAATGTGAACTTTGTACATCTAGAAGGGTGCACCCATGTAAGGTTTCTTTTTTTAAAGTGATTACTGTGATTGTGCCACAGGGTTGTCACTGAGGAAAATACTGGTACCAAAAAGAGACACTTTTATTTGTAATGTTTTGTATGTTTGTCATATTTTCTTTTTTGTTTTCTGGGTGAAAAGAAAAATACAGCCGGGAATTTTTCAAAACTCACAGTTGCCTGAGTCTCATTCAGTTTGCCTCTCCTCTACGTCCAAATCGTTGAGCTCTTTTGCATCAAATTTGGGTGAAGTACTTTTTGATCTTGGAGTATTTGAAACACATCAGTGTTACACTATACTAAACACAAGACACAACCTAAGAACTAATCCCTAACCAAGAATAACTGAAACATAGATTTATAATAATAATCCACAAAGTACCAGAGAATCAGAAAATAATCCATAATGCTAAAAATAAACCAAAACATAAGAAACTCAAAATGCTGGGTCAAAATGACCCAGAACTGTGACAATTTGAAAGATTTGTTAATCTATAAGATTAAAAAAAGAGTGACAGCACTTGGGCAAATGTTATAATTTAATATCCTTTTTCTTTCTGTTGTTTACCTGATATCTGTACACTTCAAATGACTGTGGGGGAAACCGTTTCTGGCTAAATTAGCCTAACTGGTTTCTCTTCATGTCAGAGGTTATATGTCTTAAGAACCTTGGTACCCCATTGTGACACAGTCACACACACGAATTTACCCCATGCTCAGTAGTATGCTACAACAACAAGGTCAATAACAAGTCATCAAGTCCCCTGCCCCTCATGTCAAGAGGCAGGTCAGACTTGTCTCACTAAAGATTAATATCCCACATGAAACTGTTCTTGGTTATCTACTTTCACCTGGAGGAAAAACCAGAGGAAAAATGTATCTTGAATATTGGTTTGTGGAAAAAGGAAGTAGGTTCAGGTGATCAATAACTACTTATTTCTCTACGGAGTGCAGTGTGGTGTGCACCTGTATTGGTAGAACTGAAATTAGCAATCAAGTGGCACGAGAAAAGCAATAGGAGAGTATCTGCAGCATACTACAGGTGAGTATTTCAGTGCATGTTCATGCTGATGACATTACATATTCAAGTGGTGCATGCTGCAGCATTAACAGTGACAGCACAGTTTCTCTTTCTAAACAAATGATTACCTCATCAGCTGTCATTAGAGAATCAGTGATGGTCAATAAAACACTCATGTTCAGGGCAATAATCTGCAATAACAGGAAAATATTTCAGTAAACACTGTTTACTGAGTAAACGTGATCAAGCCACTGAAGTTGCTTTTAGTGTCATGATACACCCTTTTATGTACTGAATGCAAATAAACTGTTTTGTCACTACACAGGAATGTTACTCAGTTCACCATTTTATTCCACAAATATCTCCCAACACTTTGATGAATGACACATTTAGCTTAATGGTTACCATCAATTAACATGAATCAAATCCAGGAAAACTAAATACCTGACTTAAATTTCAAAAGTATTAAAACATTATTACATGCACACGACAAAGAGACCTAATGTATTTTTACATGCTAAATAAACATGAGTATGTTATATGATGTCATAACTGATGTCATTTAATATCCAATGTGTATCTGACTAGTTGCAGGTGGGTGCTGACTTCATAGTTGTGTGATGATGCAGCTATTGCAGAGTTTATTTCTGGAAAAATAAGTTCATGGTTTATGATATGTGTTCATATCTTAATTTTATTTTGTAATTTCTTGTAATTTCTTTGTCAGTTTTTCTTGCTCTCTATTAGTTTTCCTTTTTTGATTCCCCAACCTCATTAGTATGACCTGTGTTTCCAATCAGCCAATGACTTTTTGAACACATTCCCTTTATTCCCCGACAGATCTACTTGTTTTCTTCTCATTTAAGTATTGCTTTTATATCTTTGTTTCAATGTCATCCTAGTTGCTTTAGTGTGTGATCTTTTAGATTTCACATGTTGCCTATTCCTCCACTGGTTTGCTTGGTTAATTGACTGCTTGCTAGAGTATCACCTCAACCATGAGTGATCTGAAACTTGAACTTTCATTCTGTTTATGCTTGGGTCCTTTTCACTGAGACTTCAGCTGTTACTTTCCAGTTAATATTCCACTTTTTCAATGTTGTTAAATGCTACGAGGTACTTTCTGTGGGGTGAAAATCTGCCAGCACCAATTTAGAAAAGCTTAAAGAGCAATGTTCTGTACTTTGATGGGGAACAAGACCTCATGCACGATTACTGCCTCAGCCTTGATGCAATGTATGCCATGTGGGATTAGAGGTCTGGGGCCACCACATAACTGTACGGATAACCATGCACTGGCTGACACACAAATAATCATACAGTGTGGTGTCTTGGGCATTCCAAGTACGCAGATCACTGCTTTCCAGCATGAGATTGTTAAACTGTTCGGGGATTGTGCAGGGCTTCCTCGGTGTGGGTGCCACTAATAGGTGCCACATAGTTATCTCTGTAAGTATTCAGACAATAATGCAATGTTGCTTTCGTGAACCATCACAGTGGATTGGAAACCACAACCAGGCTGGATCAATACTGGACATGAAGTCTTGTTACAGCTCTTGGAAAGAGCTGAAACAGTGTCCCAAGAAACAGGTTTGGTTGTGGAGGTGATTGACGTGATTGACATGATGTTGTTTTTGATGAAACGTCAGTAGAAATTCTCAAATACCAGAAAGTATTGCAGCAATTTCTGTGTGGAGGGAGTTAACCAGTCTGCTACGACCTTCAGCTTCTCAGGATCTCCCACTTTCTATCGTTTGCCAACACTCGAAGATATAACTTTAGAAATATCACTTTTCTGACTTTACACAAAGTCAACAGTGATGAGGGCTCAGTGCAGTAGTTAGGCCAAAGAACATCACCATATACTCAAAGTATTCAAGTGATATATTATGTGCACTAGATGGTAAGCAGTCAGTAACTCTTTGATGTATTTCTCAATTGCCTCTTTCTCATGTTTGCAGAGGTCTTACAATTGGCTGTTGGGTAAAGGAGCTCCAAGCAGGAAATCAGTTCTGTAAAAGGTCATGGTATTCCTTAGGCTTAACTACAGGGTGGGCCATTTATATGGATACACTGTAATAAAATGGGAATGGTTGGTGATATTAAAGTCCTGTTTGTGGCACATTAGTATATGTGAGGGGGCAAACTCCTCAAGATGGGTGGTGACCATGCTGGCCATTTAGAAGTCGGCCATCTTGGATACAACTTTTGTTTTTCCAATAGGAAGAGGGCCATGTGACACATCAAACTTATTGGTAATGTCACAAGACAAACAACAGTGTTGCTTGGTTTCAATGTAACTTTATTCTTTCATGAGTTATTTACAAGTTTCTGACCACTTATAAAATGTGTTCAATGTGCTGCCCATTGTGTTGGATTGTCAATGCAACCCTCTTCTCCCACTCTTCACACACTGATAGCAATACCGCAGGCATGACCAGAAAAAAAAACTGCTGGCTGTGAGAGTTTGGGGCTTTGTAGTTTTTATCATGGCCTGTTCACACAGGTGTCTATTAATTTTGATTGTCAAAAAAATTAAAGCATTTGAACAAATGGGTTCATTATGGAAGGCAAGTTGATCTTTTAACTGATCATCTAGAAATTATAGGAAAGCTTTTAGCATTTTAGCCAGTGTAAGCAGCTAGGAAATCAAATTTATTGCCTTGCTTTGGATGAGATGCTGAGCTTTGCCATCTTCACGAATGTCTCAGCTCACTAAACATTTAACAGATAGACTACATAGGAAATTTTAGAGAAATCATTGGTGAATGAAAGAGATGAGCAGCAATCACGACACTCCCTCATGTTGGCCCAAAAGCGTACCTTGGATAAAGTGCATGTTTGGCAGCTGGGTCAGTTGAGTCTAGTGTTTAGTCTGATTGTTCTATCATAATGAATGAAATGAAAGAATGAAAGAATTTGGACACATATACCAACAGCATTTCAAACGATTTATTATAGAACTTGCAAACAGGTCACTGTGCTTAATAGGTAAGCATGGCAAGAGCAGAGGTTCTCCAGGATACTGGAGTTCGAGAGAAGGAACTTCAGCATTCCTTTTAATAGTGAAGTCACATCATGAAGACAACAAAGACAACAATGGCAGAGAGTGGAAGCACAAACTGCTCCTTATGTACCGCAATGTGAGCAGGAGATAGGAAGTAAGAGTGATGGCTCAGGCCCAGGAAAATCAAAGTTTCACCATCGAGAGCAGCTGGCCCACAGTGCTTCCTGAGCAAAACGAAGAGAGAGAAAACAAAAGAGAGAAGGAAAAACAACTAATGTTTTACCATAAAGTTAGATCTACAGCCCCAACAGGTACCAACACACCTGAAAATAAGAATTTTGATTAAAAGTCATGAGACATCTCCAATACATAACAAACAGAATGTAGAAAAAAATAGCTCTTATTACATTATAAACTGCAGACAGACTTCAAAGTTGGAACAGAACACATGCTGAAAGCACCAATAGTTACAGACTACACTATCATGCACAAATTGGAAATTCAGTAGCTCACTCCTAAGCTTTCTTTTGGCTGAGTGCCTCTTGCCTGTAAACAGGTGATCACACTGCTGTCATCATTCCCTGTAGGACAAACTAAAATTAATGGTGCAAGAGAATGTTTTTGTTGATAAAATAATTTGACTTTAGCAGCTGTTTGCACTGTTGAGCGTCACGATTATAGCAGCTAAATTGGGCAAAGCCTACAATCAAAAACATGAAGTATTATCACTTAAAATGCAGGGAAGGAAAACAATTCAAACCATGAATTTTGTTTTGAGAAAGTCCGTGAATTAATTTGATCATCTCACTTAACTAAGACAACCTATATGTGTGAAGAAGACCATAAATTCTTAGTTCAGCTCCTGTCTTAGATTGTTGGCATTGTCCAGTGTTTGTACTACCAAAGCTCCTTTCTCCTTAAGACACATTTAAGGAAACAAGACTTCCATGGTATGCTATAATATCTGCATTCTTCTAAAAAATAAATATGCAATTCTATTTTCATAAAGAGTCTCTGATTAAAAAAACTGTTAAAAAGAGATCACTACAGCTGTTATTAAGGGATATCATTGCTAATTAGTTAAGAGCCACAATTAATAGTTGATTTTGAGTTGATCTCTTGTAATTTAATGTTAATGTAGTTAAAACAATATTATGCATAGGTGTGATAAAGTGGAGTAGCGTGCGTGTGAACAGTGTGTGAAAACCTCACAACCACCAAGGAAAAAGACTAAAGAGCTGTCAAAGGTCTGGAAAGATGTGCAAATGGCTGGAAGGATGAAAGAGGTATAGAATGAGCATTTATTACTGCTGGTATCAAACTGCATTCAAAGGTGGTGGATCAGCTCAAAACTGCACAGGAGTTTTTCATGATCTGAATGCAGTTGGGACCACGATCACCAAAAACACCACACACTGAAATTCTGCAGTGCCCACAAAGGTCCCCCTACTTAAGAAGGCATATTGTAGAGCTGTCTACGTCCACATGTACCCGGGTATTTTTGAAAACACAGATTTTTCGATGCGTTTGCACCTTTCGTCCACACGTAAACTGCGTTTTCGGTCACTGAAAACGGAGATTTCTAAAAACGCCTGCCAGGGTGGATATTTTCGAAAACTCAGTTTTTGCCTTTATGTGTGGATGAGAAAAATGGAGAAAACGCAGCATCAAAGGTGTGCACCTTTGTTGACGTCACACTATGCGCCACGTTATTGTTTCCGTGAAATGAATTTCTACAATACTGTTACTGTTAACTGTACTCTCTGCAGTGTTTAAATGCTTACATATACACACACAGTTACTGTCCCTCCACACATACGACTCTGTTCTGCTTCTATGTCCCAGCGTTGTTTACTGTTTCCCACCCAGGCTTCTAGACTTCTGATTGGCCAACATTTCTACACGGTTAGGAATATATCGCCACCTGTTGCTTTGGCATGTTCCTACCAGCGTTTTCCTTCATTTCTGTGTTTACATGTGGAAAATCTCCATTTTCAAAAATACCCGTGTACGTGTGGACGTAGCCTCAAGGTGAACATTTATTCAGTTTCGTTTAAATATTATTTATGTATATCGCAACAACAGTTGCCTCAAGGAGCTTTGTATTGTAAGGTATAGACCCTAAAATAATAGAGAGAAAACGCCAACATTCAAATGACTGTCTATACCTATTGCAGTGTAATTAAGAAAGTGTTCAAGGTCACCTTATTTAGCTCTAACTATATGCCTTATCAAAAAGGACTGACGACTGTCTCCCATTGTAATTTCAAATACCCTAGGAACCACAAGTAAGTGAAGTGCTCTATTAGGGAGATGTGATACTATGAGGTCTTTTAGAGATAAATGGGGCCTGGTTATTTAGGACCTTCTATGTGAGGAAGAATTTTAAATTCTAGGGATCCAATGAAGAGAAGCCATTATAAGAGAAATATACCCTCTCTTTCTAGTTTCTGAATTCTGGATCAACTGAATAACAACTGATAACAATGAATTGCAATAGTCCAGCGAAGTAGAAATGCACGCAGGAACTAGTTTTTTTTTAACATTACTCTTACAGTCTGTCTCTAATTTTAGAGATAATGTGCAAATGTAGCAGAAAGCAGTCCACATTGAAGGACAGATTCATCTATATTATTCTGAGAAGGCGAGGGAGAAAGTGCTGTGGTCAGATTAAAACCAAAATCAAGTTCTTTGCCATCAACTCGACACACTGTGTCTGGAAGAAGACAAATACTGCTTATGACAAAAAGAACAGCATCCCCACAGTTAAGCATGGCATTGTATACACTGGAGGCTGTTTTTCTGCTAAGGTTATAAGACGACTTCTCCGGATTAAGGGACTAGTGGAAGACAACCTCCTTCCCTTAAACTCTAAATTTACAGCCCACTATAAGGTGAGATCTGTAATGCTGGGGGCTTTAGCTCCAGCCCATATGTCATGGTCTAAGTGAGTGTTTTTCCACTGGTCCTGCAGTGTCTACCCATTCTGGGTGGAGCCCAGAGTCCAGACCTGCCTTGTTCACCTGTTCGTCATTGTCGGCAATCAGCAGGAAGTGTATTCAAGATCAGCATCTCCACCAGTTATCTGCCAGTCCATCAGCATCCTTATGGTTGTCTTCAGGTGACGTAGAAATTCTCTGTTCCATTTTTTGGATTGGATCAACGTCCCTCCAAGCCACAAGCCCATGTCCATCTGAGTTGATTGTTTACCTCTGCCCTTGGCTGCAGATCTGATTTGTGGAATATTCACCTGTGTGGCATTATGCTCCTCTAGATTCCCACCATCTCACCTGCCTGTCCTGCTGCCCACCAGTTTCTCTTACATCTGGAAAAACAGATTGGAAGTTGCATTATTCTTGACACTTACTTGGATTCCCTCCCCTCACATCCACTCGCCTGCAGATACCAGGAAGCCACCCACCATTCCCGTGTTACTTATTTTCCTGATTTTCTCTCCCACAAATCATTAATTATTCTCTCCTTTGTTGCAATGCCATCGTCCAGAGACTCTTAATCACTCGCATGGTTGAAGCAGAGCTCCTAGATTCACATCTCGACACCATATTAGTGAAAAGTAATCCTTGCCTCCACACTTTGTTTCGTATTTGGGTCCACGTTCTCTCTCTTCGGCCACCTGGCCATGACACCATAAGACATTTTTATGGTTATATATATAT
>NW_005187596.1:298529-305351 GCF_000239375.1 Pundamilia nyererei
TTTTTTTTTTTTTTTCTTTTTGCATAAAATAACAGAAGACAAAATGATCTCTCCTATTTGAGCTTCATTTCCGTTCATTTTCTGAGATTTATTTATTTTTTGCTGCTGCTGTGAGACATTTTTATAAAATAGCTTCAATGGACCAGAAATCCAAATTGACAGATAAAAACAACATAACGATGGTAAATCCAGAGTAATGTAAGGGAAAAATTTTTTTTATGCAGGCTTAAACATGAGTTGGCTTCTCAGGCTCATCTTGCTTATAGACAAGTTAATAAGGCTTGCAGTCTACATCATTGTTCCTTTATTTTATGGTGCACCTTATGATGTGTTTAAAAAAAAAAGTCCCATGGGCTGAAACTAAAGACCCAAGCATTACAGATTTCACCTTATAGTGGGTTGTAAATTTCTAACAGTTTATCACAAAACATTTAGTGTGTCTTTAAATTCTCTGTCATATCCAAAAACGCACCGTTTATACAGCCAAAATGCTAAACCCCAACTGAGAGCTCAGTAAATTATTACTGAGCTTTTACATAAGCCAGATCATTCAGAGTGTGAGGTGCCAAGGCTGTGTTGTCTTGATGCCAGAGCACGAACTATCCCCATTACCTTAAAAATAAGACAGAAAAGAGAAGGGGTAAAAATTACACTGGCAAAGAGAAAAAAGAGAGTAGCTGCATAGCAGGATCACACAGTGCAAGAGAATGAGCGAGTCAAGATGGCTCACAGGAGGTGTGATCACACCACAATATAACTTGGGAAAAGTGTCGACCAGGATTCGTGCAAACAAACATAACTAATATCTAATAAGCTTTTTCCTGTGAATGTGTGAGTCTTCAGGACCTTCTTGCATAGCCCAGCCAAGAGAAATTAAATGTGTGGCTCAGTCGCTTTTTTGCCCTATATTTAAATGCAACTGTATTAAGCATCATCCTGAGACTCACAGAAGAATCTCAGTTCAAAGAGAGTGCAATCAGAGTAGCTGTTACAAGTTATTTAGAGCTGCTGGGTTACAGGGTTAGAAAGGCCAGTTCAGCCGCTCTTTACATGAAAGGATAAAAGGAATTTGTATTCAGAGAGAAAAACACCGTAGGTTTATCTTTGTACCAGTGCACTGCAGTGAGTTAGATTCTCAGTGTTGTAACTGGGTTGTAACTTTTTTAGCATTTCATAAAAAGGTGCCGAACAAATTCCAGCAAAGACTCTGTTTTTTATGGCATAAAAACACAATTCTGATTGGAGATTCTGAAATAGTCACAGAATAAGGTCTATTCATTTGTTGCTCGTCCATACTAGAAGCATTATGAACTACAAGGGAACACCTTTAAAGAAACACTAGTTAGGATGCTTCTGTGATGAGTCCAGTCAGAGGAGTCTTTAAAATAAAATAAGCTCAAGATCCAAACAATACTCGTGACAGGGTCACTTTAGCAGTGACAGCTAAGCCATGCTCAGTTTTTTTAGTATGAAAAGAGACAATAGTTGTCCATGCACATGTGCAAGTTCATAATTTACAGTGAGACCTAGCTGTACATTTAACATGATCTCATAGCTAAATGACTTCCTAACACCACATTATGGTACCAAAACAGACTAGCTTCTCCAGCTTTGTCTAGGTTGTAAGCATTTCTATTCTGCGGCCTTGTTTCTGTGATGAACAAATTATGAACCACCATAATATAAAGCTGTGTTTAGATATCATGTTCATTAACATGAGTACTTGTGAGACCAGCGTTATTGCATACAATACATGTATTGTATGCAATAACAAGTCCTCTGTCATACAGGAAAAGAAACACTGACTCTAATATGCAGCAGGGCTATAACAAAACCCTTCAATTCATTCCATTCTGACCTAGACTTTTAATGCCTACAGAAGTGCATGTGTCCTGGTAACATCATTTCAGAGAGCGCTGTGAGGCACCTCACATCCTCCTGCACTTAGCCACTAATGTGATTACACAGGTGACATCAATTAAAGTCCATTAAGGTTCAGTGCTTAGGGTTTAGGGGGAAAGTAAATGGGCCAAAGTCTTGAAAAATATCTACTTAGCAACTTCACGGTGACACCTACATCATTTTTCTCTTTATCCTCTGATCCCCTTTCCTCCCTTTCCAGGTGTGGGCTCCCAGGAATGATCTATTTGATGTCCTGCTTCCCCTCCTCTCAAGTTGTCTTCATTGAGTTTTGCTCCCTCTAACGATTACCTCATCTAATCTAAACCTGCCTCTCCAGCTGCTCCTCATTCAAAATCAGTTTAAATACAGAGGCCATTTTTTTGCCATATTGAGTACAGCATGTTGCCTCCTGGTCTTCTTGACTGTGCTCTATCTGCCGCTAATGCTTTCTTGATTTCATCATTACTTGTGCTGCTGCTGCTGCTTCAACCCTTTTGCTTTTTTGCTGTCTTACAGCTGTAGTCAACCTTTAAGCCTTTTTTCTGCCTTTTCATCTGTGTCAGTTTTGATTTGCAGCTACCAGAATTGCAACGAACCCGAATAAACGAATCATCAGAAGCTAAAGATTCCAGTCCACCAAACATATCGGGGTGAGGGAACCGAAACATATGATGAATGTTGATGGAACTGTGTCATGTGGTTCTATATGCATTTACTCAACAATGTGGAAAACTGCATAGATGACAATTAACCGTCTGCTGAGACTATCTGAATATGTCTGTAAGAAGAGCAGATGACAGGACAAACGAAATGCAGCCAGACTATTGATTATTCTTTGCAATTTGTCACATCATTAGCGCACAACAATGCAGGCAATTTGTCATGGTGCTGGAAAGGAGACAGGACACTACAGTGAATGCAGAGTAAGTGGCTAAAATCCGTCAAAAACCCATCAACCAGCTGAGTTTGGCTACAAGTACCCAGCTATGATTTACCAGAATATTTCAGCAAAAAGAAGAGAAAAGGTTCCATCTTTTAAATGTTGTAGTTTCAACAGTTGTCGCATCATTAAGGAATCTAATTTAGTTTAAGGGAAGTTGGATTTGCAGCACATGCTTCTCATTTTCTGAATTGTTACAAATTCTCTTTCATACTTTTCTTTAACCTCATAATTTCTCATGACCCTAACCCTCAAGGCCAAAGCAAAGTAAAAAGCATGAAGTTAAGTTTTTGATTATTTGCCTGTAGCCATCCATTTTTTGCACTACCCTCATCAATTTCACCTATGTTCACGTCTATAATCTGTATTTATGTTCAGGTTTACAGCCCTCTGTGCATGTGTAGTTTTTTTCTTTTGGCTTGTCAGATTGTCTGTTTAAATGAAAATGAAAGGAACCTTCTCTGGACAAGGCTAGTTTTAGAAAATGTTAAATCTTTAAAAAAGGAGCCACCTTCACAACTGTGGCTTCAAGTTCGAAAACCTCACTAACTCATTCGCCTTGATTTGTAGTACACCCATCTATCAGTCCGTTTTTGTTTGCTTTTTTTTTTTTAAATGAATGAATTTATTATTATTGTTATGTTTCTGTGGCACAGGCGGTACATCAAACCAGTGAGGGGGAGGAGTCCACAAGAAATCATAATTATATCACAAACAATTATATCACAAATAAATACACATTTGAAAACTGATTTAGAAAACACCATGGTATTAAATAAATTGTTCTGCTACACAAGAGTTTTTAAATAATATTGTATTGAATCTGGCAAGGGAAGACTATTGGTTTACTACTGGGGCGGACAATCCCCCGCCCCCCCCCCCCCCCCCCCCCACACACACACACACACACGAAAAAAAAATTCAACAGAATTAAAAAAAATATTAAATTAAAAAATTAATGAATACATAAACTGCATAATCCATTTTTAAGAAATACATTGGACGAAAATGTAATATGCAGTAAAAATGATACAAATTGAAACACATGTGCAGACTGTTATTTAATTTCTTCTTGTTTTTTTGTCAGAAGGCTAAAAAGCTTTCTTCAGTAGTGTCTATTGAAGGTGTCTGGGCTCAGACCTTGGAGATAAGAAATGAGTTCCAGCAGTGCTCAGACTACAGCTGATCCTCCTCCACATCAAGCCAGGAGACAGTTGAGGTGGTTTAGGCTTGTTTTGCTTCTTAGCAAGGCAGAGCCATCCATGTGTCACTAGCAGTACAGCATAACATGTGTTTTTTTGTTTTGTTTTGTTTTTTTGCACTTAAGAACACCACTGCAGCACATTCACAGATATAGCATGGTCATTGCTATATCTGTCTGGCTTATTCGGTAAATAAGCAAGACACAGCATGGATGGATATGCTGATGTGGTCTAAAAGAACACATCTGAATGAATGTCTGAGTTGATGTTGGTTAGTTCACATTCGTAACCACTGGATTGTTATTCTTGGCCTTCGCGCATTCATCGTACTGTAGTTTATAGTGTGGTTCAGGTGGTTACATAAGTTTTGTTGCTTTGCAGCACAGACACAAATCTAGAGCCAGACATGCACCTTCCGAGAAATGTAACTTAACTACTTATTTATAAATACACAACAGCAACAGGACAGATTACAGGTTTACAGGTTTTCTACTGTTTGGATCTGCTCCAACTTTCCGGGCAGGAAATGCTACTGTAGTTGAGTTGGTGTTCCAGATGAAAATTCCAAATGGGAGCTTAGAAATTCAAGATCATGACTTCATCTGGAACTCATCGATATTATATGCTCAAGAGATTATTTTGCTGCTTGCCTCGAAATGCCCCTGTATGCCCCCAAAAAACAACCAAACAGCAGCATTGATGTGATTGGATTCACTTCAACATTCCTCTGCTTAAAATGTTATTGGTGCTGTAAGGCTCAGTGGTTTAAATGTTGTACTGCTGGCCAGCAGCCAGTATATGTAGCATTATGACTGTATGTAATACTGTCCATCTACACTGCCAGAATCAATGATATCATAATTTTTTAGTTTTACAAAAAGTGAGGAGTACAACACCATCAGACCTAGCAGCTTTAGGCTGATTTTGTCAGCTAAATTTAAGCTATGATAAACATCTTTCATCAATTAGAAAATGAAACACTCGGGGTGTGATTATATATTACGATACACAATCTTCCATCTCAGTTTGCTTTCTGCGAGGGACATGATTATAACGCTGTGGTCGATATGCAAAAACTCAGTTCAATGGCCTAACTAGAGAATTCATGTTGTTCTTAGTTTAATATTTGTTTTTACATAACTGTTAACTAATAGCAATTGTGCTCTAATTTCATGCAGTGTAATGCACCGCTAAGCTTGTTGTGCAGTGCTGAGACGAAACACTATTAAAAACCTGTTAACACTGATGTGTTGTCTCTGTGTATTTTACAGCCTTGTAATTAAGTGTTGCACAGGGTCATGGATCGTGTGGAGGAAAGTCATCCGTTTATTCCCAGGGGCTATATTTTTGTTGTAACCGCATTAAAATTACGGGTCAGGGGACAAAATGTTAAATTACGTTGCCTCCCCCCAGAGAAATAATTCTAATTCAAATGGGGCTTAGGATAACTTTCATTAGATATATTATGACCCTATAGCTATACATTTAACAGAATCTGTGCCTAAACTGTGTGTAAAATAGGAATGAAACAAGCTTCTATTTATAGTATATGTATAAATTGTTCAAATGGAAATTAAGGGCAGACACTTACCCTTATCTCACATTGGACAACAACATCAAGTCATATGTGTGTGGGTTTTTTTTTTCAAAGTACTCTAAAAGAAGAGGGCATATCTCTAGGCAAAATTGCCCTTTGAACATCCTACTGTTCACACAAGATAGAGATGGGTTTTTAAAACATGTGCCTAACGTGATCACTTGACCTAAATAAGAACAAGGGTTTAATTTATCCATGAATGTTCAGTTTCAAGAGGCACTTTTTCTCTGCTGTCAAAAATAATCTATCTGAAGGAGTAGGAGTAAAACAAGTATCCTTTCTTGAGTTTATAGTATATGTTAAATTGTTTATATACTATAAACAGTTTCTTTTGTCTCTAAAATAACCCATCTGTCTGTTTTGAAGGAAGTCGATAGTAGACGCAGGCATAAGCCAATACTTGACAATCAGACCATTTCAAAATCATCTGAATCCATTTTGCAGCTGTGAACAATATTGATTATCCCACCTGGTTTCTGCAGTAGTCATGCATCGGGTTGAACAGGGTGCTGTCATGAGATAACATGCAGGCATTCTAGTAATACTAAGCGTGACTCAAAGCAGGGAGCAAGAACCTATGGTGTGCTAAGCTGTGCTGTAAAAGTCTACTATTCACATGCCATTTATTTCTTCCGCATGAGCTTCCCTTCATCGGCTCCTTGTTAAATCCAGAATTGAACTTGAAATCATTCAGGACTTTGTATGTGAGGAGAAGGATCAGGCCACATCATGTCTTACAGACTTCATAATACCATATTATCCTATAATAAGGTACTGTGGTACCAACAGAGCACTTCATTCTCACAGTGCAGACGTACTTCTGTTTCGCAGAGTTTTCAAAAATAGGATGGGAGGTTTAATGAAAGGTTGCCCCTCCCTGAGCCTGGTTCTGCTGGAGGTCTCTTCCTATTAAAAGAGAGCTCTTCCTCCCCTTAGGGGATCATCTAACTGTTGGAGTTTTCTTACCAGCACTATAACGTCTTCACCTTATTTAAAGAGAAGCAAGAGATATCCGGAGCTGAATAAATAACATGGTTTTAATTTTATTTTTGCATGTTTTCCATCCATCCATCCATCCATCCATCCATCTTCATCCGCTTTATCTGAGGCCGGGTCGCGGGGGCAGCAGAGGCCCAGACCTCCCTCTCCTCAGCCACCTCCTCCAGTTTATCCGGGGGAAC
>NW_005187596.1:312481-315956 GCF_000239375.1 Pundamilia nyererei
TGGGTATTCTAATATCCCCTCGGCTTGCTGCCGGTACGTTGGGGTTTTTCCCGGTGGACGAGAGGGTTTGTTCCCTGCCTGTCAGGGAACGGGTCCTGACTGTCATCTGCGCTTATGCGCCGAGTGGCAGTTCGGAGTACCCAGCCTTCTTAGGGTCCCGGGGGGGGTGCTGGAAGGTGCTCCACCTGGAGACTCTGTTGTCCTGCTGGGAGACTTCAATGCTCACGTGGGTAACGACAGCGAGACCTGGAGGGGCGTTTTCCCAATAGCTTAAATAGATTTACATTCCTTATCAATCTCACCACGGTTGTTTTAAATGAGGAGTCCATCATTCCCGTGGTCATGTCATAGTCCAAGGGTTTTGGCTTGCTTTTCAGTTTTGGTTTCATTGGTTTCTGTTTTGATTGGCTTGTTATCATAACCTCCCTGAGGGGTATTCTGCAAACAAAGTCACATACAGCCAAGTTTCTTTGAGTATTAGTTGCCTCGCCAAAACCTAAAACCCCAGTTGGAGATGATTGGCATCTCAACAGCCAGGTATAAAAAAGAGATCCATTGTCGTCACATACAGAACTCTGACTTTAAGCACGACCTAGCTCCATGTTCCTCTTTGTCTCATTTGGGCTATTTTTTTTTATGATGTGACAGCTGGACTGCATGCTCTAATGATTTAGAAGAAATTATTATTATAATATAGGTTAAATTTACGTGGTTTCACATTATTGTTATGTTGCATTTTTTCCCCTAACTGTTCAGTCTTCCTACTAATGCTAACAGAATAATGTGACACAGAAACAGCAGTTTCTGATGAGCAGTTATACGCATTAACTGGAATAACATGGTTTAAAGAAGGACAAGTATGGACATTACAATGGCCACTTCCTACATTTTTGGACTGTGGAATGATTCAGTAAAGAAGGCTGGAGGCTTTTGTTAAGGTTCTTTATTATATGATTATACTATATGATTATATGATTAAATTGTTTAATTATTTTCAGATTTATATTTTTTCATTTTTAGATATTTTTTTTTATTTTTACTTATTTTCTTGACAACACGATACAAAGTAAGATTTTTTTTTAAAAATCAGTTTATTATTTATACATTTACTCATCCACCCACCACAACATTATGAATTTCATTCTCTTAAGATAATGCAATCTCATATTTATCTTCTTCTATTTCTATCTTCTAAGGTAGAATAAAAGTGAAATGTCTTTGTGAGAATCCATGTTCTCATTTATGTAAGTGATTAAAAAATTCTCTTATACTTATGTTACTTTGAACACCACAGTTGACACAATATTTCCCTAACCCAAATCAATATCTTATTTTCACTGTTAAAAACTCCAACTCTTTTTCCAAAAAAAGAAGAAAAGGTTGAGAACAGTACAGCCAAGCTCATATACAAGCATAATGTTGTTTGTATATGTGGGTAAGAGAAGCTTAGTGTGACACTTGCCTTAGTGAAACATCACTGTTGCTGTCCAGCCCCTCTGTGCTCTCCACTGGACTACTAATTATCTGCCCCTTAACTTCTTCATAGACAATGTGACAATTAAAACTTTATTGCTGAATAATCGCTTTGCCGAGCACTGGGGTTTAATGACAGCAGGTGTTAAGAAGCAAATGAACCCTCTGCAGCAGAATTACTCTCAGCAGCTTGGACACTAATCACAGGCCTTGTTTTAGAGAGATAGTATTTTACAATGTCAGGCTCAGACTGGTAGACCTTGGGATAGGATGCATACCAACCACAGGGACAGTGCCTTAGCTCAGATATATTATTTTGTAATTAAGGAAACATACCACTAGTTTACACATGAAAATCACTTTAATTGTCACAAGTCATACTAGAAGACTCAACTGGGGTTTTCTCAGAAATCTCCTACCATGTTTTGATCTTGAGCTAATGGTATTAGGACAGACTGTTGACTCATTTACATTATCATTTTTAAAAATCTATCACTTACCCAGCTGTGTTACTAGTTATTTACTTGTTTTGATACATGCATTGGAAGAATACTATCTCTATATCTGTAAGTTTCTAGACATTTCTTCTCAGGAGTATTATACTACTACGGGAAGAAAACTACAGCAAAACAAGAATATAGGGGAAAGACTAATGAAAAAATTGTATATAATTCTGCCTAATCTGAATCTCCACAGACGAGTTCACTAGAGTGCAGATTCCGCAACATATCACCTTAATTTAACAACACCAAAAATAGTTTTGCTATCGTAGGTTTGCAACTTGGCATTTTATGTTTAACTGACAGATCATGGTCAAACTGACAGATTAGAATGTCTTCAACATTGCAGATTAGAGGAATCAAGGCATGGGAATTTAAAGTTCACCAATTATGGTGAAAATGAGTATCCTGATTTTTAATCACGATTATTAACTGATTTTAGTGACAAAAATGGTTTTATAGCATGGTCATATAAACGTTACACTGCTTCAACATCTGACATTCCTGTTAATATAGAAATTATGACAAATATTGTTGGTTTTTAACCTAATTTAAGTCCACTTATGTCTTTGATCAAATGGAATGTTATCACTGTAAGATGGACATGCTGATGTGGTCTTAAAGAACACTTCTGAATGAACGTCCGAGTTGATGTTGGATAGTTCACATTAGCAACCACTGGATTGTTTTTCTTGGCCTTTATGCATTCATCATACTGTAGTTTGTAGTGAGGTTCAGGTGGTTACGTAATTTTTTTTGCTTTGTAATACAGACACAGAGCCTGACATGCACCGTCCCAGAAATGTAACTTGTCTCCTTCCTGCATTTCAGTAAAAGAAACTGTTGTCCAACATGTGCAGTCCAACATGAATGGTTTAGTTTCACTGAAGATGGCAAAATGCAGACACACCAGTGCACAAGTATGAATGCAAACAAAGACATCACCAACTGCGGCGTGGGCTCTGCAGGGATATAACTCTTTGTGATTTAAGCTTTAGTGGGAATGCTCTTCAAAGTCTGTGAGTGTGGAAAACGAGATTCGGCCTACAAGTATGAGTTTGATAGATTATGTTCTCCCACAATGCAAATCAAAAAAGAAATGAGGGAGTAGCTCACAGTTAAATCAAATTATATGTAAGTAAATTAAGGGGGTTGTTGGTGTTCTGAACCAGATTGCTGGTGGTCTCTAAACTCATCCAGCTGCCAAACCACATCCACCTTAATGGTTTTTAAAAATCTTTAAACTTTAACGGTTTTTGCTAATCTGAAAATGTAGACCAAAAAACATACAAAAATACCAAACACTTTTATGCAAGCCATAAAGCACAACCATGTTTACATGAACTATCAAAGACTACTCATGATGCGCAAAAGAGGATACAATTAGACTCCAATGGCCCTATGGCACTAAAGTAAAAGGTATAAATATACAGGGTGGGCCATTTATATGGATACACCGTAATAACATGGGAATGGTTGGTGATATTAAAGTCCTGTTTGTG
>NW_005187596.1:318585-327490 GCF_000239375.1 Pundamilia nyererei
TTAAGCACCGGTTTGAGCACCGTTTGAGCACCGGCACCGTTTCAAAAGTACCGATTTGGCACCGGTATCGGATAAAACCTAAACGATACCCATCCCTAGTGGAGACCCATCAAAATGTCCTCACTGTGGTCTACAACTCAGACGTGCCCCCTTAAGCCTTCTAGACAAGAACACACACACATACACATACTTTACTCACCTCTGCAGAAACTTTACAAAATTTAAATTAAGAAGCTATGTATGCTTTATGAATCTCAATAAACCAGCCAAGTACGTCTGTTTGTCAGATGTGCTCATGTCATTATGCAAGTCACAACTTGAGGTCTTTGCAGTTAATACTTTCCCCTCCTCTCCATCTATCAAAGAGCATGCTAAGCAGACAGAAAAATGCAGCCAACTCTGGTCAAATATTGACACACAGCTCCTGTTGTGACACTGTGACTGTGGTAAATTACATTTTCACACCATAAAGTAAATAACCCCTCCGCAGTATTAGAATGGCTTTAAAGAAATTGCCGTATTCACTCTTTAAGTTCCAAGTATTTGAGGACAAATTCTTTAACTATGTAGCTTTATCAATTTCAGACTTAGTGCTTTCGCACTTGTATGCTCTTTTTAGAGAGTTATTTCCAATTCCAGTGGATACAGAAGATAAAAGTTGGATGAAATGCAGAGAACAGCCCTTTATAGTCATATGTCAATGATCCTTTTCTTTAACTGAAAGTTTGTGCATTATACTTTGTAAGTTTCCTGTTAGACAAGATTTAAAAGTACTTTTGATGTCTTCTTGATGATCTTTACTAGGGAAGTCAAATGATATTTCTTCATGGATTTGTATTTAGTAGCCTTTTCCGATTAAACTGGATGCATATGTAAAAAATAATAAAGTAAAATAAATAAACTTCGAAGTGCTCTGAAAATCCCTGACTTAGGCATTTCCTATGTTATGACGAAACAGTGTCATCACTTTGAGACTGAGTTCAAAGCAACGCTGTGCTGCAGATGCATGCCTCTGTTCCCTCTGCAGCACTCCGTATCGTTGCCAGTGTGTAGTTTGAAAATGAAAGTGCAAATTACATTCTTTGAAAACATAATGGGCCTCTTTTTATACTTGGTAAAGATGTACTCTCTCCCTTGAAATTATTTTTTTGTTTTTTGCACACTGCAGTTACAACTCAGTGGACCAAAATTTATCGAGAACCTAAAGTGATAGTAAAAATGTCAAAGAAACAGAGGCTCCCGAACCTTAAGTTTGGCTCATGTACTATTAATCTGCCTAGGTGAACAGCTATTGCATGTCTGTTCATCATGGAAAAGGAACCCCACTTTTCCATATTAAAATAAGGTTAAAGGGCCAGGCAATAGAAATAATGTAAAAGTTGTCAGGGAGACCTGATAAATGTGATTCTGCAGGCTCTTGTCATTTTGGTACATTGCATCTACATAATAAAGTATGCACATTAACAAAATCTAATTAACATGATCAGGTGCTCTTATTTGAGTTATCAAATAAGCATTTTTTAAAATAATGCAGTCTGATACAAGAACAAGCAGCAGAAGGAAAAAAATCTGCTTCTAATAGTTTAATAAGACAAGATCACCTGCAAGACTTGAGAATGCTTTATTTTGATAGATAAGTTAATTAATCTATTTATTGCAGAAAGGAATTCTAACGGTGACAGGATTTAGGACGGGGAACTACACCCCCACACCTGGAGTTTAGACATTGGTGGTGGTGAAGGTGAAAATTAAGGCTTGGAAAGAGCTGTGAGTGACTTGGGTGAGGCAGAGATTTTGAAAGAGAGAATAACAGGAAAGCACTTAGATTTAAACCACGCAGAGTCAAGGATGACTGGCTTAAAGAATGTAGGCAAGAAGATGATTGGACTGTGTAATGATGTCAGTATTGAGTTTAACAGCGTGGGAAAGTCCAAGGGAGTTACGATCGTCCTTATTGAACTTTTTTTAACTTATTGAACAAGCTTCATTAATATGACTCGTAATTTAATTCCAGAAGTACATTTTAGTGAATTGTAGACCAATGCTCCTAGTTTTAAATTGTGGATAAGCATATGTACAAAATCGCCAATTGATGCTCCCCTTTTCCTGCTGTTAACACAAACCAAGCACGTCCTGTATCTCTGAAATTAAATAGATACTACACAGAAACACATTGTTGTTAAGTGTATTGTTTAGTTAGGTTAGTACACCTCTCTGATTGTCAAGGACTTGAACCTGCTCTGGGTGATTTGTATTTATAAGTAACTTGTCTTTTACAGTTTTATTTAGAGTTGAATTTTTCACCAAGTGCTTAAGTGCTGCCTAAAAATGTCTCCAAGTCCTCCAGTAGATATTGTGAGAGAAACAAATAAAAGATCTTACAAGTATAAAGTGTTAAAGTGTCTATAAAGTGAGTGTTAATTCTTCCAATATTACCGTACTAGCTGTTCCAAATTAAATGTTGCAGTACAACAACAGGCGTTGTTCCGGTAGCACTATTGGAGGCATGACACTTGATCCAAAAGATTTTTCTCCTGGCCTTCCCCACCAATTTTCTTATATTCCTGGCAGCTTTTGAAACATGATAGCAGTAAGACCTTTCCAGAGAAGAAAAGCTTCTTGTACACAGAAGGCACGATCATGGAGAGAAACCATCCAAAAAATAAATAAATAAATAAATTAAAAAAAAAAAAATAAAGAAAGAAAAATAAAAAAAATATATATATATACTGCCAGCTCACTCTCTTTTGTCAACTGCCTCCAGTCTTTAAGTACCACCACAGTGTGTCCCTCTTGTCCTGGAAAACATAAAACCACACAGTGATCCCTTGTCCTGTCTGTCACGTCTTGCTGACAAATAGTAACACATAACACTGTCACCAGCATAGAGGGAGAATTCATCATTTTATTTGCAGGGTGGCACATTTCCCCCTTTAGTCATCGTTTTCAGGAACATCAGTGGAACAGAAGTCAGATAATAGCCCCACTTTGGACCACTCTACCTCAGTCCACATGGGATCTGAGTTGGACACCTGATTACTGCTACCAGGTCTCTAAAGGTCCATTTCTTTTACTCAGTTGACCAGTCCGATTACTTACTACACAGCAAAAATGTCCTGAAGAGTCCTGAGTCATGAAAGAAGAATGTGTATATGTACACGCCATTGCCTAATGAACGCTACATTATTGTAGAGGCCAGTGATGATCTTAACAATCCATATCTGCTCTAAAAACTACTGAACAAATAACACTGAAGTTGTGTGTATTGTTAGGTTGCTTGTTACAGAGAAAAGCAACAGTTGTTTTTTTATGTCATCTTTTAAAATCTGGATTTTTATACCACACTGCACTGTAGTGCTAATAACGGGCAAACAAATCCGAAAGAAGAAACCAATAAATATCCTATGGAGAACTGATTAATATGAATGTTTAACATTCCACAGCAAACGCTTACAACCTCAATTTGTTAAGCAACCGGAAATGTTCATTAGGCTTTAGTATTGGGTGAACCGCCTATTTCGATGTGTCGCTGACTAAAAGTTTCACAATAACAGAATAATCATTTCCAGGGAATCAATTCCTAAGACATGTTGAGGATTTGCCGTGTTAAAGGCACAGGTTTTTTATGTTTAATTAATAGAAATAGAATATTGCACTCATAAACATGCATTCCCAATAGTCCAATTATTTTGAATTTTATAGTCTTCTTGCCTATCGATGCTTCCTATTGGTACCATTTGCACTCGGCTAAATCAGCTTTTAGTTCATGTGTCAGAGGAGGAAAATAGTGGCGAAAGTATGAACATTACTTTTATTTTTATTGCAGAAAAGGACAGGAGCACGATGGTAAAGTGGAAACTACATCCAGGACAGAAACAACTACAACTACTACTACTGCTAATGTAAAGTGGATTACCAGGTGTTACTCTAAGGAGGAAAACCTGCCAAAAAACAGACGGAGCAGTGGAGCAGCCAAGGGAATAGAACGATATAAAAATGTATGACTAAAACATAATTTATTATACAGAAAAGGTTTAAAAACAAATAAAACAACCCTGGCCACGGAGAACACAGAGTAAAAACCAATAAAACATAAACACACTAAAAGTCCAGTGGCATCACCAAGGTGTTAAAGTCCAGCAAAATCGGAGCGGGCAAGGAAAGCCCGGCGGCGTCCCCGGCCGTCCTGTCAGTCTCTCCGCTGTGGAGTGCTGGAAAAGAGAGGGGCAGCGATAGTCACTGTTCTTTCCAGTGGATCAGGATATTGCAGCACGATATGTCATGGGACTTACCCCGGATGGGCAGAGCTCCTAACTCTGCCCGCCGCTTTTCTATGTCACGTCAGCACTGTGGTCTCGCCGTAGGAGGTAGGGCGCTGTCCCACTGCCAACTAATCCCCCACCGTAGCATCGTCTGGTATCAAGCTACTTCAGCAGCAGCACAGCTCCCTCTGCCTCTCCGCTCACTGGCCTTCATATGCTGTCGCCACGTACTGCTGCACCAAACCGCACCAACCGCCACCATCTACTCCGCCAACTCTGCTGCTCCCTTCTCCTGACCTGCCAGGCCCTCTTATTGGGCCTCTTATTGGGCCTCTGTGACCTCCCAGGTGTGCCAAATTAGTAATCAGGGAGGGGCGGAGTCTCTCCAGGACAAGTCAACAATAAATACAATAAAAGCATGAAAAGCCTAGTTAACTTGTTCATTTCCACCCCGTGACACTAACACAACTGACAACATGCTAATGCTAAGCCAGCCAAGAACGCAGAGTGAAATCTGATTGAATGTCTCCCTGACCCAGCAGCCAGACCCTGAACGTCAACTGGTAACAAACAAATGAGCAGAACGGCTGCAGCCTCCATTTCTACCTGTTCACGTTTCTGCAGTAGAATCATTGTGGGAATCGCTTTGAAGTGTGCTGCTGGCTTTGTGTTTATACCTAAATACTAAGAGAAAGATCACATGTGTGCCCTCATTAGGATAGGGACTTGTTCTGGTGGGGATGTAGCCTCAGGTGTATATTATTTTTGAATAATAACCCCAACTCTGATCACAAATAAGAGGGGAAATATCTCCAACATGTACAAACATTTGACCGACAGCATGAACTTAATTTGCACAAATATAATTGTAATGTCTGCTTGGCATTAAAGACATGCAGTTAGTGGGGATAGGTTAATTGGAAACTCCAAATTGCCCATAGGTGTGAATGCATGAGTGAATGTGAGTGTGAATGGTTGTCTGTGTCTACGCCCTGCGACAGACTGGTGACCTGTCCAGGGTGTACCCTGCCTCTCGCCCTAACACAGCTGGGATATGCTCCAGCACACTTCACAACCCTGAAAAGGATAAGCGGAAGTGAATGGATGAATGGATGCTTGGCAATATATAGACTAGTGTGGATACTGGTTAGAAAAACTAAAAATATCCTGGAGAAGGTGAGCAAGAGAAGCCCAGCATAACTTAAGACTTCAGGCTGAACTCCTGGATGGGATTTTATACATCAAATCAAATCAAATGAAAATATATTTATATAGCACATATTAAAAACAACAAAGTTGACCATAGTGCTTCACAGTCAGTAAAAGCATGAGACAATTAACACTAAACAATAAGAAAACAGGGAAGGAAACAATAGGTGACAACACAACAAGCCAGATAACAGCCAGCTAGCTAGAATCAAAAGCCAAAGTAAAAAGACAGGTTTTAAGACGTGATTTAAAAGACTGGATATACTCAGCAGTACGATGAACAGGGAGGTTATTCCAGAGTCTAGGTGTGTAAGGAAGAGGACTCCCTTACTGCATTTATTTAGATTGTATTGTCTGTATAGCACTTTAGAGCACACCTTTCACTTTATTAAAAGCACCTTATCAAGCACTTTATTTAGCATTGCACTTTAAGCATGGATTTGCACACAAGAAGTTTAAATATTTATTGACTATTTATTGGGAATTTTAAAATCAGTTGGTAGCCTTGTTTCAGATCCTGCACAGCTGCTCCTCGTCAAGGAATGCGGTGGTTGTCTGTCAGGAGAGAAGAATGGTGATTGAGATTGTGATTAAGGTTTACCAATAAGGAAAACTAATGCAAATGTGTGTGTGAAATCTAGGGAAAAGTGTTGCAAATAAGTGTTTGTAAGTTAATGATTACTCACCTTTCTTGCCTGTGTCCTTTGGGCAAATGTTTCCCTGGGGGTCCAGACACCATTTAAAGGTTCCGGGAGAGACCATTGGTAAAGAGAGTGTGGTGAATCTTTTTGTGCTCGGGTTTCTGGGTTTTTGGGTTTGGTGTAACATAAAGTGTGAAGTATTTATTAATATGTAAATGTGAAAATGTATTTATGTATTTATTTATTCTTATTGATATATTGTATACTGTGGTGGAAGGTTGGGATTTAAGAATTTACCTGAGAGTGGAATAATGGTTAAGTCTGTGACAGCTGAACATATTTAAGGCTGCCAGTTGTCATTAGAGGATGGATTTTTGTGCTGTGAAGAAGCTCGACAAGTTAATTGTTTTAAGGAGAGCCATATAGCAAATAAATACTTTGTTCCACTACACTTGCCTTGGTCTGTCTCACTGTGTTTCCAGCCGCTAAGGGCTGCCCTGTTACAAGGTGCTACGGTTGCAAAGGCCTAGTTCACCTCTCGACTTCAGTCGAGACCTAGGTTGTGCTAGGAGCATCTGATTGGAAGATCTTAGTGCTCTATTGGGATTGTACAAATGGAGGAGTTCGGAAAGGTAGCTGGGCGCTAAATTATTTAGAATTTTAAAAGTGAACAAAATAAATTTTACAATCTATACGATATTTAACAGGGGGCCAAGGTAAGTTGGCTAAAATTGGAGTGATGTGTTCATAGATTCTAGGACTTGTTAAGAGACACGCAGCTGCATTCTGAACTAACTGAAGCTGGTAAAGAGATGAGTGTTGGAGGCCCAAGTAGAGGGAGTTACAGTAGTCCAGTCTGGATGTGATAAATGTGTGGCTAGCTTTTCAAGGTCCTTTAAAGGAAGGAATGGCTTTGCTTTGGATATCTGATGCAACTGGTAAAAACGTTTTTTTACCACAGTGGAGACCTTTTTCTCAAGTTTAAAAGCTAATATTTAAGAGCTATCCAGGAACACTCCGAGGTTTCTTACAGTGAGTGAGAGATGGCTAGCAAGAGGGCCTAGGGCATCAGCTAAGTGGTCTGGCAGAATGTGACTATCAAAAACTATGATTTTGGTCTTATTCTCATTCAGTGTAAGAAAATTATGTGATAACCAAATTTTAACTTCATGCTGAAAGTTGAACAGAGGTTGCAAAAAAGCAGACACATCAGATTTCAAAGGTGAATAAATCTGGATATCATCGGCATAACAGTAAAAGGAGATGTTGTATTTTTTTTTTTAATAATCCCAACGGCAACATGTACAAAGAGAAAAGAGCAGGACCGAGCATGGACACTTGAGGCACAACACAATAAATAGGGGTAGAGGCCAAGGAGTGTTGCCCCATAGCAACACCCCACAGCAACAGAAAACGACCTCTCTGAGAGGTAAGATTTAAACCAGGATAAAACCGTACCTTTAAGACCAACAATATGTTCCAATCTTGATAGAAGATTGTTGTGGTTATCCATGTCAAAAGCAGTAGTCAAGTCTAGTAAAGCTAAAACCACAGAATCACCAGAGTCAGCGGTTAAAAGAAGATCATTAAAAAGTCTAAGTAAGGCTGTCTCTGTGCTGTGGCGAGTTTTAAAACCAGACTGAAATTTGTCATTAATACCATTTGCATCTACAAAGGTCTGAAGTTGTTTTAGAACTACCTTTTCCAATATTTTGGATATAAAAGGGAGTTTGGAGATCGACCTGTAGTTAAACTAACACTTTTTAAATGTCTATTATTTTTTTGATGTTGTGCATGGTCTTCATTCTCTTGCGCTTCGACACACACTGACATCTGAACAAGCAGTGAGGGGCCTGCGGGCAGAATGGTCTTAGGGTTGTTGCTCATCACTGAATGTGCAAAGTGACACACAGGAACAGGAACATGAGAGACCCACTTCTGCAACTCAATTATATAATGGATGCATTAAGGTTGACTTAATTTTTAAAGCTTCCATTATTCCTTGTATTTTGAGCGAGTAGTTCCATGTCGCGTCAACAGAGAATACAGCATGTCAGCTATGGTGTGCTATACCCTGTAGAATCATAACTGCATTGATCTGCTGCTGTAACAAACAGTAAAAACCTCCATAAACCCACAGGGAGTCCGACTTCTCCAACTATACGTACCCCGCCCGATAGCATGTGTTGTCATTGTGTCAAAATGAATCCAGGGTTTCCTGAAGATGGGTGAGTCATAGAAGCGTAGGAAAGCACTGACAAGCTTTGATGGCCCCCTGAATCTTTAGGTCAGAGTTCATTGCTATTTATATGCCGAGAACGAGCTCAGCTCTCCATCCTCAAAGGTCAGTCTCATTAAACTCTGTCGTGAGAGCAGAGTGGGCCAAGTTTTTCAGACATGCCAACACGCAGATTTCTGCTTTTATTGCTGGGTATAAGTAAGCAGTGAGAGTGGTTTTACATGTGTGGCCCAGTCATGGGGAATGAGACAGGACACAGGAAATACTCTTTTGTGGGCTTTTTTATTCTCCGACTGTACTCGGAGGAGCACAGTTTTAATTCTGTAGTTTTGAGTGAAATGGCAAAATTTAACTATTCCACTGGCTCAGCCTAAACTGCCTTTCAGAGTCTGAGACAACAGTAACTATCATATGTACATGTTAAATCCAGACAGTATAGACAACAGTAGTGACCTGTCAAGAAACAAATACAACAAAAAAAGAGAAAACAAAACAAATAAACACATTGTTTACATCCCACAACTTCGCAGGTCAACTGGCAATAAAGTGCACTG
>NW_005187596.1:329675-331570 GCF_000239375.1 Pundamilia nyererei
AAATTACTGACCTCTGTCATCATTTTAAGTGGGGGAACTTGCACAATCGGTGGCTGACTAAATACTTTTTTGCCCCACTGTAGGTTGAAAGAAACTAATATTTACTAATATTTATATCCAACAATTCATCTACTTAATTAACATCATTAGCATTAAAAATGTGAACATTGGCATCCTCGAAAGAGTGTCCTTTATCCTTAAGATGCAGATGGACTGCTGAGTCTTGTCCTGTGGAGGTGGCTCTTCTGTGTTGTGCCATGCACTTGTGAAGTGGCTGTTTGGTCTCTCCAATTTAGAGGTCTGGGCATTCCTCGCTGCACTGTACAGCATACACCACATTGACAATGTGGTGTATGCTGTACAGTGTACCTCTACATTGGAGAGACCAAACAGCCACTTCACAAGCGCATGGCACAACACAGAAGAGCCACCTCCACAGGACAAGACTCAGCAGTCCATCTGCATCTTAAGGGTAAAGGACGCTCTTTCGAGGATGCCAATGTTCACATTTTGGACAGAGAGGACAGATGGTTCACAGCAATGAACAGTAATTTTGAAATTGGTCTGTAGTACTGAGAAGAGAAGCGTCAAGCTTAGGTTTTTTTTTTTTTAACAGTGGGTGAATAACAGCATTCTTAAAATAAACAGGGACCTGACCAGAAGTCAGTGAGGTATTGATCATTTTAAGGACACAGTGACTGATAGACTGAAAAATATCAAGAGAGCAGGAGGACGCTTTCATCGAATTAACTAACTTGACCAGCTCTGGTAAGGACACACGTAAAAATCCATCTAAAATTACAGGCTAGCTTGAGTTGGCGCTGACAACAGACACACAGAAAGAGAAATATTGTTCCTCTCATTACTGACTTTTTCAACGAAGAAAGAAATTTTTCACAATCTTCATCTGATGAAATTGGGGCAGCAGGTGGAGCAGGAGCAACAATAACAGTGTTGAAAAGTACCTTGGGGTTACCTCTGCTCTTAGACACTAAGTCTGAGAAATAGGCAGCCCCCTCGCATCTCAAACTGAAGTGTTAAAAGAGACTAAAAGGTCCTTTAAATGAAGGAGATGGACATGCAAATGAGTTTTCCTCCATAAACGCTTAACCTTGCGGCAGCAACGCTTTAAGAAGCGAATGCTGTGATTTATCCAGGGGGACAACTTTGAAACCGGAGCTAGTCTACTTTTGACAGGACAGTAGAGAAATTTTAAGATGCCAGAGCTAACCACATGTCGAATAGGAGAGAGGGACAGATGAAAAGACAGGTTAAAAAGAATACAACAACGGTCCGAGATAAAAAGGTCCTCAGTACAAATGAACTCAATGTTTAAACCTAAAGTAAAAACAAGGTCCAATGTGTGTCCTTTGGTGTGTGTGGGACCAGACACATGCTGTGTAAAATGAAAAGAATCCATGACGCTAAGGAAACCTCTGGCAAAGAGGTCAGAGTCATCATCAATGTGTATATTAAAATCCCCGACTATAACCAGTCTAGACAGTTTCAAGGTCGAGGATAGAAATTCACTGAACTCCTTTAAAAACATGCTGTTAATGCCAGGTGGACGACACACTACAGCACACTAAAACAGATCTTTATTTCCAATTCTAACCAGCTGTAGTTCAACCGTTAAAAAATGCAACAGTGAAACCGGCTTCCAAACACCACAGCGACACCTCCTCCTCGACCCGACGTCCGAGGCTGGCTGATGAAGGAGTACCTACTGGGGCAAAGTTCGATGAGGGGTGAATAGTCACCATCACGCTGCCAGGTTTCAGTTAGAAATAAGAAGTCCAGTTTTGGGGAATTTATGTCTCCCCAGTCACTGTGTTGAGCTTGCGTGTCTTGAGTCTGTGTTTCGGTCTGTGTGTTTCCCGTTTTATTTTGATAGT
>NW_005187596.1:331590-349663 GCF_000239375.1 Pundamilia nyererei
CCCCCCCATCTCGTTATGTCGGATTAGTCCTAGCTGTGTTTCCCTCCTGTGTTTCATTCCCTCTTTACTCCCTTGTGTATTTAAGCCCTGTGTTTTCCTCTGTCCGTTGTTGCGTCATACTACCCCTGCTGTGTGTTCCTATGTGAGCGTGGCAATGCCTAATCCTAGTTTCTCAGTTTCCTAGTTTTAGTTCTGTGTCTGTAGTGTTAAGTCTGATTTTATTTTCTTGTATTCAGTATTTGACTTTTGAACAGCCAAAATAAAGCTGCCACCGCTAGTTAACTCTTTTGTTTCGTGAGTCCTGCATTTGGGTCCTTCATGCCTGCCACGCAGCCAGACCATGACATTATCTTTTGGTTTGTATGTGCTTTATGTTGTTGAATTTTTATATACGGTATTATGCTTCAATGAGCAAGCAGCGTGAACATAAGCTTCATGTCTAATGGACACTTATTTTAATCTGAAGAGATGTTCAATCAACTCCATATTCACAAAATGCAATGATGTCTAATCACTAATTATTTTCACCTTGCATTTACTGTAAGTCTAATAGCAATAATTATAGCTGGACACCTTTTGTTATCAGGTTTTGGAGAAAATCTGCTTGTGTTTATTACTTATGGAGAATAAATGTCCAGATGTTGATTCCCCTTGAGTAGCTGATATTCTTCAGCATGGGAGAAATTATCATAGAGCTGTACGTATGAATTGGAATGAATGAGTGTGATTAAAATTAGATTGGTTAAGTCATTTACTATGATAATGTTTGTCAGGGACTCAAGTCACAAACTGCAGGTTACTAGTTGGCTGCTTCACGCACACATTTAATGTTGCAAATCACTGATGTTTGTAGGTGTCTACAGGGCTGTAAATCCAGGTTTCAAGATAATTTCAATTAATGAGTATTATCTCCTTTTTGCTACACATAGAAAAGAAAAAAATTAATGTCCTGACCTGATTTCCTCGACATCTTCAGCAGTGCACATCTGAAAACAGCTCAAGCCAGAACCCACCTTCATACGCCAGGTGTGGATCCATGAAAAAGAGAAAGGCATATAGAAATAGTGTTGTTCAAAAATTGCAGTATAATACTGTAATTACAGCATCAAAGAACAGTGCTAAAAATAAATTATAAATAACATTTTAAACACACATCTCTGGATCATGTAGATGCTGTTAATTTGCTCTATTAAAAAAGGAGAATGTGTAACTTTTAGTAGGGAACGTTTCAGGATTTGAAAAATTGAATGACTTTATATTTGACTTCTGGATTCTCAAAGTCTTGGGTTCTACAAAGTTGAGTTTGATTCTAAACATAGTTTTTATTTTACAGTATTGCTTATAACCCTTGAGGCGACTTTTGTTGTGATTTGGCGCTATATAAATAAAATTGAATTGAATTGAACCCCAGGAAATAGTTGGGGAATTGGATGCCCCTTACTACTAAACATCTGACATTACATAAGATTAATACAATTTAGTCACTTCTTTACATTGTTTTCTATATATTGTCAATGTATTATTTTGAATCATGTACACTGCTTTAACATGCATAGAAGTATATAAGTAGAAAAGACCTGCTGTGTCTAATTATAGTTGCTAAACTACTGAAATCACTGCTTGGGGAGAGATTTCATGAACAGTCAATTTGAAAAAGGAAAATGCTTTGGCAAATTATACCACTCCAATATGCTGTAATAGCTTTTAAAGGCATTCAATCAATTTAAAATTACCACTCTTCCACCTCTAGTCTCATTTTCCAATACTGTTGACTGGTAAATGATCCGATTATCAGATCGTAGGCACAAAGACTGTGAAGAGATCAGTGGATCAGTTATCATTACCTTTCACAGCATGGGCAATAGTTTTTTTTTAATCAGCAATGTGCTGGGTATACACAATCAGCCACTCTAAGTGCTTCATATGAAAGAAGTGTTTCATATTGTTTTATTGTATTATTAAGACACACACATCAATTTATTCATACTTTTACAGTCACAACATGTTTATTTGATGAAAATCACATATTCATGACATTTTAATATTATACCAGTGTGGTGGTGTTTTTTCCGGGGAGCACTGTTGCCAGATGGTCTGTCAAATTTTTCATCTCATTATCAGAAACTCCACTTTTCCCAGATGGAATGTGATAATTCAAACATCTCGCAGTGCTTCGTGTACAATAACAGGAGTGCACCGCTTTATATAAATCCCATTTTCAGCATCATGTGTATTCAGCTTATGATCACATTCATCATCGTGCAACAGGGCAAGTCTGTCTCTCAGGGAGCCTCTTGAAGTTCAGGTAGCCAGTTGTGCTTGATTGTTACAATCAGACTGAGGATCAGTGTTGACTTGAGGACCACTTCACCATTATGTGACACTTCTTCAGAGTGATTCCTGAATATGAGGCATAAAGCTGGAGACATTTTTTCCTTCTAATTCTAGAGGATAATCACACTTTGAAGTCAGGGTAGAGGGGAACACAATGCGGCCATTCAGAAATGATAGCCAAATCACAGATGTGATCAATTCTCATATAAACCTAGCTTGGAAGGATTTAATAACATCATGTAATATCGTACACCATTTTTCCAACATTTCTTGACTGTAATACTTAAATTTAAGGATTTTTCCCCCATGTTTATATCATCATAGTTACCTCCTTGTCATAGTTTCCCTTTCTTTTTAAATTTCTTTTATCTACAGCAGACTATCATTTCCAGTCTTCACTGTCCTTAGAGTATCAGTGGAGAGCATAAGGTGCTGAGTAGTTTTTGTCAAATGCTGACTGCTTGTGGATATAAGATGCTTAACAGATGTTCTGAGAGTTCCCGCTGTGTTATTCCTGGTGGTTCTTCTTGAGTGCGAGCGAGGCAATCATCATGACCCATTGCTTTTTTCCCTTCTGAAAAAAAGGCATGACCCTCTCTCTTCTGTACTATAATTGTGCTTTAATAAATATTACATTTGAGATATTGCATTTTACTTAAAGTTGATTAATAACTTAATTACATAATTATAGTTGGAAAAAAAGGGCTGTTAACATTTTAATTTTGTTGTATCTTGTTCTCTGTTAAAATGTCAAAACACCCATTCAAAATGTTGGCTTTCATAAAGAAGTCTTTTCAGCTTCCCCGTGAAGGTTTTGCTCATTCTAGTCATTAAAATGCCATAGGTGTTTTTGTGTGTGTGAGTGGCCTCAGGCAGTTTTTGCTCTAAAAGGAATGGGGGGAAAGGCAGACATGTAAAAGTGATGAACGCAGGCCAGGAACCTCAGTACCAAATGATCTTATTCACTGTGATCAGGCAGTAGAATGACGAGGTTTACACGAGGAAAACAAAAATCTGTCATATTTTATTATTAGAAACTCTGCAATTTGTCATGAAATTTTAATAGGCCGTACACAAAAAGCACCAATGAAAACATTTCACCGGAGCACAGTATGATTCCATGTAAATAAAGGAAAATGTTCCTGCAGCTAAACTACTTGAGCTGTGGTGCTGTGAAACATCAAAGTGTTTAATATATGAGAAGCGTATTCTTTTTCATAATGAAGCCACTATCAGGATAGAACAGACTGCCTCCTCATACAAAAGGCTGAGGCAGCAACATGGAGAAAATATCTTAATGACTAATTACATTTTAAGATGTGCAAATGGTTTATATTCAAAGCTGTGACTGTGCTTTAATCCTGTGAGCAAAGAACAGTGTTATTTGAAAATCCCACATCTCCCATATGGGCTACTCTACATGACACAAATTAGTGGGCTTTCTAGTTTTTCAATTGCGCTATACAGTGCATAGCAAACAAACTTTGACAAGAAGAAAAAATAAAAGAAATTATGGTCATTATAGCAAGAATAACACTGGGATTTCTTTCGTATGGTGTGTTTGGGGACAGTGGTGGGATTATATGCAGATGCCCTAATATGTGATTGAATTAAACTTACAGCTTGCTTGACTTCTGAGTCTGTTTTTACAGACATCAGAGTGCAACACAGTGTGTCATGACATATGAAATGAAATTCCCTGCTGTAGAATATATTAAACTGCTTGCCAGAGCAGAAATAATAACGTAGTCATGGCTTATCAGTGCTTTCAAAGGCTTGTCATGAGTGATGAAATATGGTAATTGTACTTTTAATATCAGAATCAAAGCTGTGTTGGTGAATGATGGAGCATTCTTGGTAGATCTGTGGCTTTAATGATAATTTTTTTAAAGTTCATGTGAAATACTGGCTCCTAGCTGCTGATAACTACCTGCACTGCTTAGGTGGGAGCTGTGTACATGTGCTTCAACTTCCTTCAAGACTGTTCAGTGAATGTGTGCTTGCATTCACTTTGTAAAGAACATTTTCAGAGTAAGACATATTTGGACATATTTCGGTTAAAGTAGCAATACTCCAAACTAGTTAGGTTTTATCATTACCTTTTAAATGTATATACAAGTCTGCGAAGTACTTCTGCAGAGTGTCTATTCTGTTGTTTGTCTGTTCATTTTAGCTTTACTTTATACTGCACAAGTCCTGCCAATTCAAGACCCTTTATAATATTACACTCAAAAAAATCTGTGTTGGATGAGCACAATCTTGGCACCTTTTTCCACGTGATTTAACCAAGTACAATAACCCATTTTTGACCATGTCAAACCAACACATTTGGCATTTGGTGGTTTAATGTAAACAGATTACGTTGGATCAATGTAGTATTCTTACAATGACTTGAAGTGATTTATTGAAGTATGTAAAGTGAAATTTGTTTTAATTCATTCTACACAAGTTAAAAACTTTAGGAAAACACAATGAAATCTTGTTGTTTGAACAACTACTTTGTTAATCAGGGCAATTACTGTTAGTCTTGCTTAATGAACCAATATGGGGGTTTATGATTTCATAGAGACAAACAACCATGTGCACTTACATTCATGGGTAATTTAGAACCACCAATTAACCTAACTCAAATTACACACTTCAAATCAGCCAGATTGTAGATTTGAACCCAGGCCGTTCTTGCTGTGAGGCAACAGCACTAACCACCACACCACGAAGCTGTCAATACAGGCTTAACAAAACTAGGAAAGCTATGATTACAAGGCTTAATGCAGAATTTTCTGTACATTTTTGTCCTTAATAGGTTAAACCACAATAAATGGTGTGGGTGTAGTTCTCTGCCTCTTAAAACAGTTTGAAATCACATGTGATCTTGTGAATTTTGTGAGTCCAGCAACTAACCACTTTTACTAGATTGTATCATGTTATCTCAACAAGAACAAATTAAGTTGCTGAATTTCATGGAGATGCTACATGATTTAATTACGTTCACCATAGAAACATGAAATTATTTTGTTCAAATAACAAGTTTGAATCTTATACATGTAACAACCACCCAATTTCATTTTTTTGAGTGTAGAAAGAGAATCCCAGTGATCAGACTCTCTTTGAACAGAAAAAATTCTTTGACAGAACCAGGCTCAAAAATGGACAGCTGAAACTGGCTGGGATAAAACAAATCCTACTACAAAAAAGAGAGTGGACACAAGCTAATAATATCCAATAGTGGCATATAAACACACGAGGAGTGGAAGAATGATCGTGGATCATGGGTCCCTCGGCCTGACTAAAGGATCTACAGACCTTGTTTTGCGCTAATACTCCAGCATTCAATTTGTCGGTTATTCTTAGCCAGCAGGGATTTCTGATTGCTATTACTATACCAATGTTACAATAAGTGTTGCCTATAACACTGATGACCTTGCATGGCCTACAGCTAACAGGAATTGATAGCTGGTGAAAGGAATGCTGGCATTTTACCATTTGGTTTACTTTTCAGATATGGACACTATCTCTGTTATACACTACCAACTATGGCAAGCATAGAGCATTATTCTGGGATATACTTAAGGTCACCAGGCACTACTTTTTTATTAAAAGAAAAATCAATGGTAACAACAACAGCAAAGAAAACTCAAGTGCCAGTCAGTCAACAGCTCTCTGAAGTCACTCAATTTTGTAATTTTGCATACCGCATTTACTGTTCAGTGGGGTTATCTTTAAATAATTAAAACTTTATTTCATCAGGCAGTCTCATTAAGATTAAAATATCTTTTACAAGAGAGACCTGGGAACAAGAAACATTAACAAGAACATAATCAGCAGATGTGAACAACACAAGGAACATCTTTAAAAACAAGAACAATTTCCAAGGGGAATAAAAGACACTCACTTGACAGCTGTAAGTTTACTTAATTTGAAAAGTGCATAGTACCTGAAATCAGATCCATCAAGGTTATCAAGATTAAGTATTTAGTGGATCATGATTTATACCTACACTGTTTAAATGAAGGTAATGTTAGAGGGTTTAAAAGCTTAAGCATTTTCACAAAAAGAATAACTAAAGCCCATCCAACCTTTTCAGACAGAGAGCAATGATGAAATATGAAATGTGTCATCTGTGATAAAGCATACTCCTCTATGATATATACAGATTAACTGCTGTAGGGGCTTGAAAAATACGAAATATTCCCATAGTTCTATTTGAATGATGCAAAGAATGTGAAATATATGCACTGTGTTTTGCCAGAACGCCACACAATTGCACAAAAAAAGTTCTATTTAGTTCTGTTCAATGCCCAACACTTTTCTTGCAGACATTTTGACTTATAGCAGGAAAAGCACAGGTGAAACTAATTACATTAATGATGGATCAGTTTCATCAACTGTATCAGTAAGCTGTGACAGTGAGCCAGCATGCACAACTCCAGGACCCTCGCCCAGCTAAATGAAACAGAGCCGTAATTAATGTTATTAATTACACCTGTGTTTACCCTGCAATGACACGCAAGGAAGTAGCTTACCTAAATGGAAAAAGTCTTAATGTTATCGATTACACCTGCGCTTTTCCTATTATAACATATTTTTTCTGCCAAGAAAAGGCCTCCATTTCATTTAAAAAGAAAAATCTGTATAGTGTTGCAGGGTGCTATATCTGTCAGTACTAGAGAAAAAAGGTCAACAAGGATGGCTAACTATGACGTTAATTAATTGATTAAGGAAATATTTTATTAGTGAACATGTGTTCCAGCTTCAGCCTTGAGAAAACAAATATTTAAACATGAAAGAACTGGTCAACTAGTCAGAACTGGGCAAATACCCACACTTTACCATACAGTGGAATTAAGATAATGTCCATCTTATAACACATGTCAATGTACTGTTCAGCTGTTCGTGAAAACAACAAAACCGATGACGTAGCATGTGTTTGTGTTCAAAACATTGGGGCCCATCAACTCAACTTTAACGTCTGACACAAATTTCATGTGGAGGATCATTTGTGGTGCTGAAAGCAGGGTCTCTGCATTCAAAACAGCAGCTGTCAGCTGGAGAGCCCAGATTACCCAAACCTGAAGGCGGTAAATCGGGGGAGATACATTATTGCATGAGCATCCTCACCATGAGGTTGTGCATAATGAATCTGTCTCCCAGGGTGACACCATCAGTGCCACCTACTGTAACTTTCTGAGGGGTCTGATGGAGAATGCATGGCAGAAACAACCTCAACTGTGGTGTGTGCTACTGTTATCTTGTGACAGCTCACAGTGCAATGAAAATGATGAAGTTTTTTGCCCATGCAACTTTTGCTCACCTCCTGCTGTAGTTACCAGATTTGATTTCCTGCACCACCTTAAATTGAAAAAGGAATTGGAGGATTACTTATTGGACACAAAGAGGCACCAGACTACAGAACCTTTAGGTGGAAGTTCTGTAGACATGCTAAAAGCTTCCATGACCTTGAATGCAAGATCACCCATATTTAAATCAGGTAAGTGTAGTGGAGCAAAATTGTATGGTTCAAACAGTTAAAGGAATTTTCCTTGTAGAATTACAGGCACCTCAAAATTGCAGCAAGTACAACTTGTGAGTACAGTCACTTTCCACTGGCTTTAACTGTAATAATGGACAGTCGAGCAGCAGAATGTGCTGACTCAGAAAAAATTCAATCCAAAGCACCGAAGCTTTAGCGGCTGAAAGGTGTGAGTCTTTTCTGCTTAGAGACTATTTCTCCACTTATCTTTTATTTCCGATCTTGAGCGTGGAAGTCATTTTCACCCCTTTCTTCGCACCCCAAGCAAACCTCAAGGCTAAAAAGATCAGAGTGATATTATTAGCCGTTAGCCTTGTCTGACTTCGGTGCGGCTCCTGGAGTCAGCTGTCAAATCTGACACAACACCTCAACCGTATATTCTTCTGCATCCTTCCTGAAGCTGATACTGTGTTTGAGGATCAGGTTTAAGGTTTGCTTGCAAATATTAACCCATGGGGCTCATTTAATTAAGAGGAGAAGTGATCTCTGCCAGTACTTAAGTGAAAGAGAAAGGGCAGATGCCACATGATATTATCTAGGAAAGGAGGTGGTAATTAATCACTTTGACAGCCCTTGATATGTAAACATGGCTAATTTCAAGCAGTTCTTTTTTTCGTGTGGACTCACATAGGTACGAGGTGCGTCTCATTGGCAGCCATGACAGGTTTAAATTGCCCTTCAGCAAAAGTGGGCAAACTGCCAAACACTGTTACTATTTGATGTAGATAGAGTTTGACATCCTGATTAAATGAATATGAGCTAGAGATCAACTCAAATCAAATGAAGCGCTTTTCTAAGAGCTATTAAGTCTTTGAAAGATGACTTTAAGACCAGAATAGCAAACATCAGCATGTTTACTAGCAACATTTCCACACAAGTTGGGGAAGCATAAATTCAGCTCACTCTTTAAGATGGATGTTTGCATTTAGGATGTAATGTGTTCGATTATTTAGCCACCCGAATCTCACTCATTGGTCTCTAGACTACAAATTTATTTAACTTAATTCAATTCAATTCTATTTTATTTATAAAGTGACAAATCACAACAGCAGTCGCCTCAAGGTGTTTATATTATATTGTTTTTATCGTTTTTTTTTTTAATTGTTTTTATTGTTAACTCAATTTCCCTGGGTCTTTTCCCGTGGGTTATGAATATTTTTTTTTTTTTGGTACCAATACTGGTTTTATTTTGTTGTATTTATCTGCGACACCTTAAAGGCTGGTCCGTGAAAATATTGTCAGACATAAACCGGTTTGTGGCACAAAAAAGGTTGGGGACCACTGCCCTATGAGCCCTATTTGACAACCAACAGACCTTTCTTGGAGCCTTAGAGTCCTAAGCTAACAGTTAACTAAGCTAACTGGCTAGCTTGGTTAGCTTGCAAGGTGAAACACTAACAAAGGAGTGTGGGTATACAGGTCGCTGAAAGTAGTTTCTACAAAGATCCCTTTGGAGTGTTTGTTAACTTTCTATTTAACTTACCACAGGTAATAACGCTAAGATTCTGGAGAAGGCCAAAACGGGCTTTTTTGTGTTAGTGTGCCAGTTATTTTCTTTGCGCCATGGTTGCCAAGACTTAAAAGAACACAAAAAATACACACAAAAAACTTATACTGATTGCACGGGTAAATGTTAGGGTTTGGTTCATCACAGATAAAAACTCTTCTGTTTCCTACCTCACATCAACAAACAGTTTAGGCCTGATCATTTTACTGTTTAATGGTGTGAAAACACCTTTTCACTTTTTCAGCTGAACTGAGTACATTACATCTGTGTGGTCACAGTGTCTGGCATTTGAAAAAAAAAAGTATGCATTGTTTGTCTGTTGCAAAAAATGCCAAAATTGATTGGTGTGACCTTTTCTAAATTCTAATAAATACTAGTGGCTTTTAGTAGGAAAAAAGAAATAAACCATAGACTTGCTTGGTTGTCTCTAAATGACCCTGTCCGCAGAGTCCTGCAACTTCTCCTGCAAATGCACCTACTGTGTCACACATGTGAATGAACTCAGTCACATTTGAAAAAAAAAAAGTATAAATTGTAGAAATTTACTTCAGCGATGGCCTTTTTGTGCTCTGAGTCACACACTGTAAGGGAGCAGATTCCCAGGACTTTTCCTCTGGGGGAACTGGAGAGGAGAATAAATGAAGACTAATGACTTCTGGCAGATATGTAGAAAACAAACATGGAACCTGCTTGAATTATGTAACCATAATGCCCGTGTGTTCTAAACACTGTTAAAATTGTACAAGTAAAATATTTAGTTGCTTAGGAGAGCATTTTTACAGACTTTGAAAGTTCAACTTTTCCTTTTGGTTTTTCTAGGAATATCTGCTTTTAACAAGATCAAACCTTGGAGAAAATGTGGAAACATTCACACCCAAAAAAAAGAAAGACATAAAGTTTAGTGTTTATCTGATATGCAGTCCAGGGTTTTGGAAATAAAGGGTATGTTTTCCTTCCTTGTCCAAAGACCGTGACTCGGAACTTAGCTACATTAGAGCAACTGCCTGCCCTCCATAACTTGACTGAGCTGTCAAATGAACCAACGCTGCATTAAAAGCTCTAAAAAATTTCTGCAAGAATCGATTTGGACTCTGCTGTCAGTCTTTCAGGCTAGAGTGTGCTCTCCCCTGATTTGATGCAGAGCTGTAGCAAATAGCAGTATCAAGTATGTGAAATCAAACATAAATCATATTTATTTCATATAATCTATAATAAAAGTTGTATTTCTTGAGGAATGTAGGTATTACCCCAAACTGAAACTACTCACACACTGTAAAGATTACACATATGAGGAGTTATCAGAAAGTTCTGAGAATAGTTACATGAAAACCAAAAGGTTTACCTTGTTGAAAGTGGCCTGATCTCACATACAAGGTGAACCTTGTCGTGTTGTGGAGGCAGCCAAAAATCTATCAAGCAGTCCAGGTGGCAAGTAAAATCACAGTATACAGCACAATGAGTGTTTTAAAATATGACAGGCATGCTTCTAGTTTTCTCCTGGTCATAGAGTATGAGGTCTGGTGAAATCCCAGAGTGCACAGTTAAAAATCACAGCAGTCTTCCGAGTTCTATACACATGAACGGTAAATCGGACAAAAAATTAGACAAACGATGTCTTACAGCCATTACCTAGTTAGCTTAACTTTAACACATGAAACGGCTTCTCCATCTCTGCCCACTAATTACAAAATGTGTTCAAGTAAACATTTATTTGAGCCCCTGTTTCCAGTCCTGCTTTTAAAAGGACAGACACTTTTGAAAGAGACAGACATTAACTTGGTATTCTTACCGGTAAATATTTGGCAAGAAATGACAAGAAAAAGTAGATTTAAAGCAAAAAAAAAAAAAAGGTCTGTAATGGTCTCTAAATTAATGACAAGGGATGGCATGACAATGTGACTCTTCTTTCTTTTTTATGAAACTCTCTTTAGATTATGATACAAATATTGAAAATATTTGAAAGGTCCTTTACATTTCAGCGCTCTCACTGATAAAGTAATAACCTGATAAATGATCGGATCTACTGAACCCAAATACTAAATGACAAAACACTTGGTTTTGATTGTTTTTCTTCTCTATTTTTATCCCAACTATTCATAGGATTTTTTTTTTAAATTGTGTCTTTTTATGTTTGGATTTATTTATTTTTTACAGTTTTACTGCCTATTATAAAATGATCAGCTTTGTTAGAAAAATCAGTGACATTACTTTACAAAAAAGTCATTTTACTTTTCTTTGAGCTTGGTGATGCATTGGGATGAGCAGGATGGAACTCCCTGGAGAATGAGTTGTGGGGGTCAGTATAGACCTTGTCTGTTTTTGGTGTTTCTGTCAAGGAACAGTTCAAACAAGTCACACCGCTGAGAACTGCTACTTGGTGTTTTGTAACTTTTAAAACTACTACTTTCTACCTCTTTCTCTGCTTGACTTTTAAGAGGGTAAAGTCGAATGGTAAAGTCTGACATTTGCAGTGATTAGGCCTACCTGGTTAAAAGTCAGAGATTTCTGACTTCAATTTAACAGTTCCCATCCAAAGAGTCCTAGGTCATTTTTGTTACAATGGGAAGTGCTTACAGGTCTTCCTGTATGACCACAATTGCGTTGCTTCAGTGAACCCTGAACTGTTTCTCAAGTCACATATTTAACTTTTTTTTTTCCTGTTGTGACAATGGAAGAAAGAAATCTGTCAGCAAGACTCTTTGGTCTAAAATTGTAAGAAATACATGTGTAAAAAAAGTTCCTCATATTCCACTGTCCAGTTCTTTTTTGCTGTTGGATTTAAAAAAAAAAAAAAGAGATTTCTATAGTTCAAAGTGAAAAACGTAAACTTTTATTAGAGACGGGCTAAGCATTTTGCAATTTGGCATAAATTGTGAAAGTTGAAATTTCTTCAGTATTCAATATGAAAAATTAGGCTTTCTTGTCAGATGTCATTTTTTAGGGGGGGTGGCCGACAACAATACACAGTGGTAAACTGGTGCATAATAAACAAGTGAATAAGGCAAAAAATAAACATTTTTGATGGGAAATTGGTCTCAGACCACACTGAGATAGAGCTGTGCAGAAATTTAGATTTTATCGTGGTGGACGTAAGACAGCCAAAGTAAGTGGGAATACATTACAATGTTTTTCAAAGGTAAATTTTGGTCAGAGTGACAAAACCTGCAGTTTTAGTATCTGTGAGATGCTGACTTTCAGCACCCGACGGCATGTCCGTGTATGTGCTGAAAGGATCCACGTTTGGCGTTTACTTGTTTGTGCAGAATCCGTTAATCTGCTCGTTACTTGTTTGCTGTTTTGTTTGGTGGTTGTTGAAATGGTTTTGTGAGCTTTTAGCTTAGATTCCGACATGTCTGTGGATACCACACATGTCTATATTTAAATAAGACATCTGGTGGTACATCCCTTTAAACCAGATCTTCTCCCTTTTGATACTGGGGGCATTGGGGTTCAACAGGTTAACAGTTTGCTTAATTACTTTGTGTACTATCAATGGCAATGAGGGAGGTTTTTAAAAATAGGAAAGACTGTACAACTTATGAAAATACAGTTAAAAGTAAAAAATGTCTGCTTGTGCCTGTTTGTGTTTAGAAGCAGATCAAACAACTTAAGAATTATAAATGGCTTCAAGCGCACATTCAGGCCTGTCAGACTCATCTACATGCACACATTTCTGCACCTCTGGCTTTCAAAGACACTTTGTATATGGTTTATTATATTGAAAAGATTCAATACTGAAGTGCAACTTTACTTTTTTCAAGTTGGCAGTTATTATTCCATGTTTTCATAAAAGCCTTATTTTTATGCATTTGCTACTACTATGGAGAACACACATAAGGTTTAAGGCCTGGACAAGTTTGAAACCTTTTGTCCACCACTGGCGGAAAATAAAAACAATCTTTCACATAATGGTACAATCCTTGTCTGTCTTTGCATGTGATCAGTGTGCCACCCCTGTCTGCATGGATTCTCAGCAGGGCTGAAGATTCAGCTCCCACATATCAATGGGCTATTAATAATCTATATATGAAATTATTTCGTGAGGCAGATAAAATTGTATAGCGTGCCGGATGTGGCCCGCAGACTTAGATATTAAAAGTTGTAACTTGTGATTGTAATATAATATTGGGTAAGTGTGCTAGTGATGTTGCAAAATGCGAACTGTAAAGCCCAAGAATGTGGTTTGTCTTTGTCATTATCTATTTGGATTATGCATGCTGCAAGGTAATTTGCAGGTTGCACTTTGTATTTTTTCTTGTATACGGCTCTATAGCTGTGATGGTGGTTTAGGACACGGATGGACTAATGCAGTCTCAATATGTCAGGGTCCTGGGTCTCCTGACCCAGCGTTTTAGTTCATTGTGATTTTTGTATTATTGTACTTGGTGTGAGTTTCTATGGTTTCTAGTTTCGATCCCTTGCCCTTCATGTTTCTCTATGTCCCCTCTGTTCTGTGTAAGTCTGTGTCTGCATGTTTGAGTTCCCCTCTGTGTCTCTCGGTTCTTAGAGTCCTCTGCCTTATGGTTTATGTCTCTGTGTTTCTTAGTTGCTGTCTCCACTGTGTCAAGTTCGCGTCTCTGTGTGATCCTTCCTGTTTTACTTTGTAGGTCCGTGTCTTATGTGAATGTGTCCTGCTTTGCTTGTCTCGTCAGTTCTAATTTCCCCCAGCTGTGCCCTCCTTCTGTGTCTCATTCTCCTCGTTACTTCCCAGTGTATTTAGTCCCTGTGTTTCTCTGAGTCAGTGTTGCGTCGTACCCTCAACAAGCTGTGTGTGTTTTGCCTCCGTGTTACCAGTGTTTTGTTTCCAGTTCCAGTTCAGTGTTTTCTGCTTCAGTGTTTTAGTCCACCAGCGTTTTTGTTTGTCTTTTGATGCCTTTAGTTAGTAAGAGGGTTTCCAGCAATAAAGCTGCGCTTTAAGTTGAACTTCTGTGTCTGAGTCCTGCATTTTGGATCCACCACTCCTGCTTGCACACCTGCCACACAGCCAACCATGACACAATATTCTGGTGGTTGATTGGCTGAAACTTCATTCTTCATGTAGTATAATCAGTTAATCATAAAAATCATTAATAAAGAGCTTCTTGCTTTGAAGGTTTAACGCAATAGTTTCCTGATTCTCATATTGTAATTCATGGGGATAAGTCACTCCGAATTGGGAGGATTAAACTGAGCACCTGTACAAAACAGAAAACACACACACACACACACACATACAAAGACTAGATTCTGTATCTTCAGCAACTGAGATGATCAAGAGGTCTGTGTTTACAGGACAATGTTTCCTCATGCAGGTTAGGGCTCTGTCACAACGTGATCTTAATCACATTGTTCTGATATCTGAGTTCTGACTCGTAACATATCACCAGTGTTTCCTGCAGATCGGTTCTGATCATGTAGAGATTTAGGTCCCAGAGAACAGAAAAACACAAACTCACAATTTGCTTCTGCAACATACTAAAAGCTGCAGCCAGTGTTTTAATGCAAATGAGCTGCAGCCATTTAAATCTATCCCAGAATGTCAACATTGTTTGATAAGCAAGCGTTCAGGAGTGTGGTATCGCTCCCATCAATTTATGCAAGGAATGTGCAAATAAAGCTGCGACTCTGACATTTTATTTTCACCTCCCATTGGTAAAAAAGAAGAGAGTCTGATATTTTGCGTGTGTATATATGCATGTGGTTCTTAGCCGGTCTGTCCTGGATGCAGTTTTTAACAATGTGGCAAAAAAGCTAAGCGCATTAGTGTTATTAGGCATCGTGATAATTATGGCTAAAATGATCACAATTATTTTAGTTCCATCTTCAAATCATGATCATTTCACTGATTTTAGTGACAATTTTTTTTAAATTGCACAGAACACTTCTTTAACATCTTTACAAATCTTTGCACCTGGCAGAAACAGTGAATTATTCATTCACTGTTTCTGCATCATGTGTATGAATAAGATTCCAAGCAACGCAGTGAGAATTGTACAATGCAGGTATCACTATTTTGGAAAGATAGTCTTTTGCCCGGTATATTTAAAATTTTCCTTAAGATGTTTTTCCACATCGTGATCAGTGGGCACACATTTTTGGCTAAATGGAAGGTGATGTATTAAATTTCAGCGTGTGTTTGTAAGCGTGACGGATACGCTGGCATCCTACACAGGCTCACTTTTACAAACGTCTGAGTTGATGTTGGATGAGTCACACTAGAAACCATTGTTTTGTTTTTCCTTAGCCTTTGTGCATTAATTATACTGACGTTTGTGGTGCTTTGTCAGGTGGGTGAGTTCAGTTAGTAGTGTTACCTGTCTGCATTGCAGAGATACAACTCTACAGCACTCTTTGAATATGATTTCTTCTTGGTTAACATCACCTGTACTACATCCAAAGTTTTTCCACACAATGAAGAATGATCTGCTACAAGGGACAAGTGCTTAACTTTCTGCTGTGCCAGACTTTTGAATTCTTGTTTTGCTGTCCTTTAACATAGTGTTACTTTTCCAGATTAGTCCAGGAAACTTCAAACTGAGCAATGCAGCTGTGATTGGCACATGGAGGTACGTGGTCAGCTTCTGATTTAGGGAGAGTTTGACTTGCTTTTCCTTTGCTTCATAAACTGTGGAGCATGGATTGAGAGGCCAAAATTGTCGTCAAGAATAAAATTCAAATAATTCTGCAGCCCTGAGTGTAATGATAATAACCACTGGCACTATGCAGGCTGCTGCACAAAGCTTAACTCCGCTGGAAGCCTCCACGCTTGTAACAGTGCTCTCTGTGGATTCCATGCATCTAATGGTTTATGTTCTTTCCACTGTTTGCTCATGCTTCAATCCCTCCCATGGGTCATACTGGGGTCTAATATGTGTGACAGCCGCACAATAGGATTTGAAGAAGGTCCATTTTTTTCCTAAGAATCAATATTACAAGTTATGCAGAATACCAACAAAATGTTTTGTGCCTTAAGGAAGAAGGTAGGCAGGAGTTCATTTTAATTAAAACAAGAAACTGAACATTTTCATTGGGGTTATGAAAACATACACAAAACAAGTTAAGAAGTAATGTCTGAATCTTGTGGTAAACACTGGTAAGTTGCATCAATCCATTTTCTCTTTATTGACTGCTCACTGGGGTTAAGTGGTGTGATTAGTGGCGGATTTAGAAGTGTATATATAATTGAAGTGATTTTTTTTTTCTTCATCATCTGGGAGAACAGTTCATAATTAATTCTGAATACTTCTCAATTAGCCCTGCAATTAGCTATGCAATTACCAGATACAGTACCACACAAGTGAATTATGTGGACAGTGTCAGCTGTACTGTAGTTTGACATGTCATGCCACTGCAGCTGGCAACAGTGCTGCTGACACATACAGACGGTTAATAATTAAATAATGTGTTAACATTAAAAAAAGAAAACATATGTTATCCACCTGCGATGTCAGAAGGGAAGAAAAAATGAAACCCAGTTTGTGTAAATGTCTGATTTGTATACCAGGTGCTCTGGCTGTTCTTCAGCAGTTGCCAGTAGCACTCCCAGCCCAAGCATCATTCGAAAAAACAGAAAGAAAAAAAAATGGAAAAATAAAGCACAGGAACATTGCCCGTTGCTGTTCGCCTTGACTATTCCAGCCACTGTGGTGCAGGAAGCACTTTAACAGCCCACTATCATCCATCTGTGCCTGTGGTGGCAGCCACGGCTGCAGACGCCCTCTATTCATCACTGCTGACAGGTCGCAGATCCGCTGATTCGTAGAGCAGGGGAGGGGGTGGGTGGGTGTTTACATTGTGTGAGGGAGAGTTTCTGATGGAGCTGGCCAGACGGTGGGGGCAGCCGCAGTCCATTTCCCACCACAGCAGTTGACAGTTTCACCCTGACCCTTGTGAGTTGCCTGATTTCCACCTGCCATAGTTCACATGCTTGGAAACAAGCTCAATGATAATTGAAGCTCCGGGACAAGCCCACCAACAGCTGCCAGAGTGGGATTAAAACAGGATATGTTGTTGAACATTTAATTTGATGGTTTGGACATATTTTAAATAATAATATAAAATCTTTGAAAAAGATGTTTAAGTTATTCCCCGAAACGTTTTTAATACAGTTTTATTTAGCACATACGGGTGAAGCCAAGACGGTGCTCATGACTAGTCAAAACTAATTGTGGTCAACCTTCTGGCCAGTCCACATCTGACTGGTGATGTGGACTGGCCAGAACAAGCAAAGCTGACTCGTCTTAAGGGTGTTAGAATGGGCGTCTAACTTTTCCTTCCTTTCACAATAACAGTCCTTGACATATACTGGATGTCTGCTGTAATTATGTACATGAAATTTACGACAGTCTCTAGGATTAAAATCACATTTAATCTGTATTATTCACTAAACTGTGAAAAACAATAATGTTTGCTTATTAACAATTTGGTGCTAGTGTAAAAGTCACACTAAATATGGTTTTATCGGTATGAATGAAGATATGTACCACAAAATAAAGCATTACATGGCATCCATCACAAGGAAAAAATGCAAATACGTCATAGACAGTATAAAGAACAAACACGAACACAGAGAAATGAGACTGTACTGCAATAGAAGAAGTCAAGATTTGTAGAAATGAGCACAAATATCCAGTTGACTATAACATATGGATGTCAAGCAATAATAGTGCCGTCATCACTTGGTGTTCGCTCGCTCTGCGGTAGAGTATCACTTCCTGTTCCTG